>NC_051223.1:39157615-39170115 GCF_015220715.1 Pygocentrus nattereri
TTGGCCGTTAAGGTTCTGTTGGTCGACGCGTCGCTACTCAGATTGACCGGAAGTCAGAGTCAGATAAGAAGCGGCGGTTTGTTTACCTTTCAGTCTGTTTACTTTTCACCACTATCAGCAGTGAAGGTGGGGGAGAGGGTCAGCTTTAAGAGGTAAATGCTCAGGTTGCCCCCCCCACCTGATAAAGTCGGTTATCTCCAGTTTCCGCAGTGCTGAGAATTTAAATTACATTTAAAGAATTAAATTTCAATTTAAAAACGTACTGCCAGGTTTTTAAGTGCTTCATTTTGTCCCCACCAATTTTTGAGTCTCCACCTCTTTATGAAATGCTTAATTTTGTCCTCACCAGTTTATGAAATGCTTAATTTTGTTTCCACCAATTTTTGAGTCCCCACCAATTTTTGAAATGCTTAATTTTGTTCCCACCAATTTTTGAGTCCCCACCACTTTATGAAATGCTTAATTTTGTCCCCACCACTTTTTGAAATGCCTCACTTGAGAAAGACAGTTATTTCCAGCTTCTGCAATACTGTGAAATTGACCTTATATAGCCTTTTAAAAACTGCTATGGAAGTAGTGCATATAATGTATAATATATAGTAATTTTGTCCTCTCACTCTCCAAATTGTCTGATCTGGTCCCCCACATTTTCTGAGATGCCTGATTTTGTCCCCTTCACTTTGGACAGCCCTGGTTTAGATAAACAAAAGAAAACTTTCACATCAGATCAGCAGCGCTTCACATCTTCAGACCTGCTGCTGCTGCACTTTTTACACTGTAGGAAAGTTTTACAAAACCAAAAAAAACATTTTCAGGTTTTCTGGTTTAGTAGTCATGCTGTAAACATCTGAATTTCACTTCAAGGCAGAATTTATATGCATTGCAGTTTTCATTGCCAAAAATCAGCTTCATAGCAGCGAATTACAGAATTTCTTGCTTGATATGTCTGAGGTGCGTCACTGAGATGAGCTCCATCAGTAGAATGTATTAAATGATCATTGTTATTTATGTATTTAATTATGTATCAGAGATTATTCAGAGAAATATCAGAGATTATTCAGAGATGTTCAGATTAATCTGTGCCGTAATGAAACTGAAGTGCAGAGTAAGCGCTTTCCTCTGCAGAGCAGTAACCGTAACGACTTTTCCTGACCTGTTATGGGAAAAGAAAACCGAAAGAGTGACTAAGTCAAGGGGCTTTTGCTTTGTAATCTTCCGAAAACAGACAGGGTTAAAATGGCTTGCTTTGTAGTTGCTTTGCAATTATTAGGATAACTTTTTATTACTGAGCAACTTCAGTGCTGTCGGTCAATCCAAAACCTCAATAAACCCCAAACCTGAACATTTAAGAAAGTAAAAGGGAGGTTTTGACTTTCTTAGGCGAATATCTATGTGTGCAGAATTATTGGGCAACTAAATGAAAACATTTTCCCATCTTACTTTTTTCATCTGTTAAAGTGAGGATGGTAAGCAACCAGCTCAAAATGTACAAATAAACATTTCTGACATTTCATAAACTGATCAGTGACCAATATAGCCACCCTACTTTTCGATAACTGTCATTTGCCTTCCATTCAAGGAGTCTGTCAGTTTCTGCAGCAGCGGCCAGACGCTGGTCAGGGAGGTGTACCGTTTTCCTTCACCGTAAATCACCCGTTTACGAAGGGCCCACAAGTTCTCAGTAGGGTTTAGGTCAGGTGAGGAAGGGGGCCAGGTCATTATTCTTTCATCTTTAAGGCCTTTACTGGCTAAACACGCAGTGGAGTGCTTGGATCCATGTGATGGAGCATTGCCCAGCATAAGTGTCATGGTCTTCTTGAAAGATGCAGACTTCTTCCTGCACCACTGCTTCAAGAAAGGGTCTTCTAAAAACAGCCAGTAGGTTTGGGAATTGATTTCAAGTCCATCTTCAACCCGAGAAGGTCCAACTAAGTCATCTTTAATAATACCAGCCCATAGCATTACCCCACCTCCGTCTTGCTGGTGTCTGAGTTGAAGTGGAGCTCTGTGCCAGTTACTGTTCCAGGCATGGGCCCGTCTGTCTGGTCCGTCCAGAGTCACCCTCATCTCATCAGTCCATAAAACCTTTGGAAAACATGTCTTCTTATACACTATATTTCCAAAAGTCTTCAGTCACCCACCCAAATCACTGAATTCAGGTGTTCCAGTCACTTCCATGTCCACAGGTGTATAAAGCCGAGCCCCTAGGCCTGCAGACTGCTTCTACAGACATTAGTGAAAGAATGGGTCGCTCTCAGGAGCTCAGTGAATTCCAGCGTGGTACCGTGATCGGACGCCACCTGTGCAGCAAGTCCAGTCGTGAAATTTCCTCACTACTAAATATTCCACAGTCCACTGTCAGTGGGATTATAACAAAGTGGAAGCGATTGGGAACGACAGCAACTCAGCCACGAAGTGGTCGGCCACGTAAAATGACAGAGCGGTCAGCGGATGCTGAGGGGCATAAAGGGGCGTAAAGCAATATAAATAAATAAATAAAACAAGTGCTAAAAAGTAATAATCTTAGTCCAAACAATGTATAGAAAAGTGGTCAATAAACTACAGTTATAATAGTATAGTAGCTTAATAAATAACAGATCAGATGAGGAGAAAATAAATAAAAACACAATTCATGAAATAAATGCGAAACGTGAGACAAACTGGCAGTAAAAACATAAATGGTCATTATTAAATAATGAATAATAATAGAAATAATTTTAAAAAGAAGAAAAGTGAATCAGCAGCTAAAATATAGCTAAAACTTCCCGAAATAGTGTAAAAAGTATTACATATTAAAACTTTTTGCTGAATTTCTTCTTTCTCTCTGAAGCTGAAGCGTGTTTTCCTCCACAGGGCTCGTACTTCATGGTGCTGGACGTGTTCAGCAAGGCGGACGTCCTCAACACGACGGGTTCGTGCGGCGCTCCAAACTTCCGCCAGAGCAAAGGCAGCTACCCGCTGTTCGGCATGGGCCAACCCAGCCTCACTGGTTTCCAACAGGTCCTGCAGAAGCTGCAGAGCCAAGGCCACGAGGTCAGAATGCAGGAATACTCATGTTATCATATTTTGATGAATTGTAAGTGCATACGACATGGAATTGGATCCATCACAGCTGCGTTCTGCGTTATGCATCCCGTAGGCCACTAGCGCCCCCCAGAGGGCTCAGAAATTCAATTAGAATGTTTCCCATGCTACATGTCCAATATAGAAATGCATTCATGTCTTAAATCCATCATTTTCCAGCTGTAATGAGAATAAACTGGATACATGACTGCAGCAAACTCTCAGGGCCCAAAATTACATGGAAAAAAAATCTGGTTCCATTGACTTGCATTAAAAATAAAGTAGGTTTTTTTCTTTCTCCTGTAAAATCACCATTTTGGAGATACGAGGTTTTGTTCTGACAACAATGATTTATAAAACATACTTAAGTTAAACTCTTACGTTTGTTCGTAAGATGAATACTCAGCGTTTGCCTTCCTTACACATTGGCCCTGCGACTGTGTCTTGATTAGGGGGGAAAAAGGGGCTTAATGGAAAAGACAAGTTGACAAACTTTTGTATTTATACTCACTTGACATGGATATATACTACAAGAACAAAAGTATGTGGACACCTGGCCATCACACCTGCATGAGCTTATTGGACATCCTGTTCCAAACCCATGGACAGTAATATGGAGTTGGTCCCCTCTTTGCAGCTATAACGGCCTCCACTCTTTCGGGAAGCTTTGCACAAGATTTTGGAGCATGACGCTTTCAGTCAAAAGAGCATTTGTGAGGTAAGGCACTGATGTTGGATGAGAAGGCCTGGCAGGTCATCCCAAAGGTGTTCAGTGGGGTTGAGGTCAGGGCTCTGCGGGTCACTGGAACTCCTCCACTCCAAACTGGTCACACAGAACTGCAAGCAGATATGCAAGTGTGTAAAATGGCATCAATATCACCCTTCACTGGAACCGAGGGGCCGAAACCCTGAAAAACAGCCTGTTAGCTCAGCTCATTATCCCTCCTCCACCAAACTTTACTGATGGCACTATGCATTCTGGTAGGTAAATTTCTCCTGGCATCCACCAAATCCAGATCCATCTATTAGAATGACTGATAGATAAGTTGATTCATCACTCCAGAAAACATTTCCACTGCTCCAGTGTCCAGCGGCGGGGCTTTACACCACTCCAGCCTACACTTGACATTGCACACAGTAATCTTAGGCTTGTGTGCAGCTCCTCAGCCATGGATACCTATTTCATGAAGAACAGTTCTTGTACTAATGTTGCAGTTTGAAACTCCTGGAATGAGCTGTTGTTGCGCTTAAATGCTGTATTTTACAGTAATAGCACTTACAGTTGGCAGGGGCAGATCTAGCAGGGCAGAAGTTTCACACACCTACTTTTAACTCTCTTCTCTAAAGGAGGTGATTTTCTTCTGTGTGCGTGAGGAGCCGTTGTTATTTCTGCATTTGGAGGAGAACTTTGTTCCCTACACCCCACGGAGGAAGGAGAACCTACATGAGAACCTGCATGGCCTGAGCAAGGACGTTCCAGTGGAAACCTTGGAGCTCAATATCCGGAAAGAGGTCAGTTAGGCTATGTTTCACGTGCCACAGAGAACAAGCTCAGTTAATGTTCTTATACGCTACAATAGGGGATATTGGTTCATGTAAAACATCAAACACTTCTATACATGGAAACGGGAGATTAGTCCATAAACATTCTATACACTAGAATAGGAGATATTAGTCCATAAACAACCTCAATAAACGTTCTGTACACTAGAATAGGAGATATTAGTCCATAAACAACCTCAATACACATTCTATACACTAGAATAGGAGATATTAGTCCACAAACAACCTCAGTAAACATTCTGTACACTAGAATAGGAGATATTAGTCCATAGACAGCCTCAATAAACATTCTGTACACTAGAATAGGAGATATTAGTCCATAAACAGCCTCAATAAACATTCTGTACACTAGAATAGGAGATATTAGTCCATAAACAGCCTCAATAAACATTCTGTACACTAGAATAGGAGATATTAGTCCATAAACAACCCTAATAAACATTCTATACACTAGAATAGGAGATATTAGTCCACAAACAACCTCAGTAAACATTCTGTACACTAGAATAGGAGATATTAGTCCATAAACAACCCTAATAAACATTCTATACACTAGAATAGGAGATATTAGTCCATAAACAACCCTAATAAACATTCTATACACTAGAATAGGAGATATTAGTCCACAAACAACCTCAGTAAACATTCTGTACACTAGAATAGGAGATATTAGTCCATAAACAGCCTCAATAAACATTCTGTACACTAGAATAGGAGATATTAGTCCATAAACAACCCTAATAAACATTCTATACACTAGAATAGGAGATATTAGTCCATAAACACTCCATACACTAGAATAGGAGATATTAGTCCATAAACAACCTCAATAAACATTCTATACACTGGAATAGGAGATATTAGTACATAAACAACCTCAATAAACATTCCATACACTAGAATAGGAGATATTAGTCCATAAACATTCTTAATAAGACCTAAGTAAACGCTCCTATATGCTGCAGTTTGAGATATTAATCCATAAACATTTACAGCATTTAGCAGACGCTCTTATCCAGAGCGACTTACAAGAAAGATCTTAATAAATGCTCTACACTTAAATACGATGTATTAGTCCATAAAAGACCTCAAAAAGTAAAATAGGAGATATTAGTCAATAAACAATTTACCAGAGCCCAAATTAAAACAATCTCAGATGAAAGCAAATGATCTAACCGGTGGTTGTGGTGAGCCCAGTATCACCAGTTATATGGAAAAACTGCATCTCTCTGACCTACAGAACTGAGAAGAAGCGATGTTTAATGTTTCACTTTATGCCGAGTATTTTCAGCGTTACTAACTGACCTCTTACACACCGGCAGGACACGTTAGTTATGTGTTTGTCGCATGACTTTAAATCGATTTGCGTGTTTCTTTTCAGCTCCATGACTTTGCCAGGCTGAATGAGAATGTGTTCTACGTCTATAACGACATCGAACATTTTAAAGACGAGCCCCAGAAAATCTCCATCTCCTGTGAAGAGGACATCCACGTCACTGAGGAGGTCTACAAGAGGCCGCTCTTCACCATGCCTGCATACAGGTGCACTTTACTAGTTCTGCATTCTTACTCTTATTGATGGAAAATAATTGTGTCTGTACTATTTAATCCTTGAAAACTGAGGCGATGGTGGAGAATGATGGTCTTTGATGGAGTATGACGGTGTTTAGTGGAAAATGTTGGATGAATATGGCGTTTGGTTGGAGAATGTGTTTGGCAGGACAGCTATGGTGTCTGGTGGAGAATAATGGTGTGGGGAATGTGATGGTATTGGTTGGATACTGATTGGTGGAGAGTGATGTGCTTGGTAAATAGTGCTGATGTTTGATGGAGAGTGATGGTATTTTGGTCAGAGAATTATGCTGTTTTGGTTGGAGGGTGGTGGTGTTTTGGTTGGAGGGTGGTGGTGTTTGATAGTGAATGATGGTGTTTTGGTTGAACAGTGAGCATGTTTGGTTGGAGAAGGATGGTGTTTGGTTGGAGGGTGGTGGTGTTTTGGTTGGAGGGTGGTGGTGTTTTGGTTGGAGGGTGGTGGTGTTTGATAGTGAATGATGGTGTTTTGGTTGAACAGTGAGCATGTTTGGTTGGAGAAGGATGGTGTTTGGTTGGAGGGTGGTGGTGTTTTGGTTGGAGGGTGGTGGTGTTTTGGTTGGAGGGTGGTGGTGTTTGATAGTGAATGATGGTGTTTTGGTTGAACAGTGAGCATGTTTGGTTGGAGAAGGATGGTGTTTGGTTGGAGGGTGGTGGTGTTTTGGTTGGAGGGTGGTGGTGTTTTGGTTGGAGGGTGGTGGTGTTTGATAGTGAATGATGGTGTTTTGGTTGAACAGTGAGCATGTTTGGTTGGAGAAGGATGGTGTTTGGTTGGAGGGTGGTGGTGTTTTGGTTGGAGGGTGGTGGTGTTTTGGTTGGAGGGTGGTGGTGTTTGATAGTGAATGATGGTGTTTTGGTTGAACAGTGAGCATGTTTGGTTGGAGAAGGATGGTGTTTGGTTGGAGGGTGGTGGTGTTTTGGTTGGAGGGTGGTGGTGTTTTGGTTGGAGGGTGGTGGTGTTTGATAGTGAATGATGGTGTTTTGGTTGAACAGTGAGCATGTTTGGTTGGAGAAGGATGGTGTTTGGTTGGAGGGTGGTGGTGTTTTGGTTGGAGGGTGGTGGTGTTTTGGTTGGAGGGTGGTGGTGTTTGATAGTGAATGATGGTGTTTTGGTTGAACAGTGAGCATGTTTGGTTGGAGAAGGATGGTGTTTGGTTGGAGGGTGGTGGTGTTTGGTTGAAATGGTGGTGTGATTGTATTTATCAGAGCAGGACATTTCTTTGGTGGACTTGTGGTGCTTGGTTGAAGAACATTCATGCTCTTAGATGTTCAGCTGTGTATTGACTATACTGATGATTAATGACGGCGATATTGACCGTTTCTGCTGCAGGTACTACCGACTGCCCCTGCCTATGGAGGGCGCACCGATGGAGGAGCAGTTTGATGCCTTTGTGAACATGTTAAGGGTAAGAGCTCCTGAACGCATCTGTAAGCCACTGCCTTCCCAACTGATCTGAATTAGGAACAGCGCAGCACAAAGTTCAGATATTATATAAAGCTGTAAAGCTTGAATGTTCTAATAAAAGAATGAAGTAAACCCTGTAAACTTTTCTCTCTCTCTCTCTCTCTCTCTCTCTCTCTCTCTCTCTCTCTCTCTCTCTCTCTCTCTCTCTCTCTCTCTCTCTCTCTCTCTCTCTCTCTCTGTGTGTCTCTCTCTCTCTCTCTGTGTGTCTCTCTCTCTCTCTCTCTCTCTCTCTCTCTCTCGCTCTCTCTCTCTCTCTCTCTCTCTCTCTCTCTCTCGCTCTCTCTCTCTCTCGCTCTCTCTGTCTGTCTCTCTCTGTGTGTCTCTCTCTCTCTCTCTCTCTCTCTCTCTCTCTCTCTCTCTCTCTCTCTCTCTCTCTCTCTCTCTGTCTCTCTGTCTCTCTTTCTCTCTCTCTAGGAGAACCCCTCTCTCTCTCTGAATCGGGACGAGTCCAGGCCGCTCCCTGCTCTACTGTTTAGCTGTCAGGTCGGCGTTGGTCGTACTAATCTGGGGATGATTCTGGGAACGCTGGTGATGGAAAGACTGACAGGAGCTCCACCCCCTCCACAGTCACCCCCACCACCATCACCCACTGACACACAGTAAGACCATAAACACTGTAACAACAACTACTATTATTATTATTGTTGTTGTTGTTGATTTTGTTGTTGTTATTCTTATTATGAATAAATACAAAATATGTTACTAATTAAATACATAGATGAATATTTATTAGAGTGTATAATATATAAACATATGAATAAACCTTTTAAATAAACATTTTTGTGTAAAACCCCAATTCCAATGAAGTTGGGACGTTTGGAACATTCCACAGGTGAACAGGTTAATTGGAAACAGGTGAGTGTCATGATTGGGTATAAAGGGAGCATCCCTGAAAGGCTCAGTCGTTCACAAGCAGGGACGGGCGAGGTTCACCACTTAGTGAACAACTGCGTGAGCAAATAGTCCAACAGTTTAAGATCAACGTTTCTCAACGTGCAGTTGGAAAGTGGAAAAGTGTCCTGTGGTCTGACGCGTCCACATTTCACACTGTTTCTGGAAATCATGGACGTCTTGTCCTCCGGGACAAAGAGGAAAAGGCCTGGGGGGGTGTGTTAGTGCCCATGGCAGGGGTAACCTGCACATCTGTGAAGGCCCCATTAATGCTGAAAGGTCCATACAGGTTTTGGAGCAACATCTGCTGCCATCCAAGCAGCGTCTTTTTCAGGGACGTCCTGCTTATTTCAGCAAGACGATGCCGAGCCACATTCTGCACGTGTTACAACAGCGTGGCTTCGTAGTAAAAGAGTGCGGGTACTAGACTGGCCTGCCTGCAGTCCAGACCGTCTCCCATTGAAAATGTGTGCCGCATTATGAAGCTCAAAATACGACAGCGGAGCCCCCCGGACTGCTGAGCAGCTGAAGCTGGACATCAAGCAGGAATGGGAAAGAATTCCACCTACAAAGCTTCAACAATCAGTGTCCTCAGTTCCCAAACGCTTATTGAGTGTTAAAGGAAAGGTGATGTAACTCAGTGGGAAACACGCCCCTGTCCCAACTTCTCTGGAACGTGTTGCAGGCATCAAATTCAAAATGAGTGAATATTTGCAAAAAACAATAAAGTTTATCTGTTTGAACGTTAAATATCTCGTCTTTGTAGTGGATTCAATTGAATATCGGTTGAAAAGGATTTGCAAATCATCGTATTCTGATTTTATTTGTTTTACACAACGTCCCAACTTCACTGGAATTGGGACGTTTTAATTAATAATTAAAATAGGCAATGCTATAAATACGTTTTCTTCTTAATGTATTAATCATATTATTATTATTATTATTATTATTATTATTATTATTATTATTATTATCTGTTGTTATTATCTGTTGTTGTTATTATAATTTTAGCGCAAACTTCATACCAGTTGCTTATTACAGTACTTTTAATAAAATATTTTGATAAATTTATTTATATTTAATTTACTCTCCTGTCAAATATAATAACCTTGTAAGAATACAGAAATAATGCTGTTTTTTTCCTAGAACTGAGGAAATGGTGAAGTCTGAACTGAAAGCCCAGTTCCAGGTCATCCAGACCCTCATCAGCAAGCTGCCCAATGGTCAGCAGGTCGTAGATGAGGCAAGTGGACTTTTATCCTCACGATCGTCGTTGCAGTTGCTCCATTGTTCGTTCTAGTACGTTCTAGGAGAATATATCAGTGTTAAACTCCGACTTTTAGAGACTATTGTGAATTATTTAGTATCTGCTATGAATTATTCAGCAACTGCTATGAAAAGTTCAACATCAACGTTATGAGGGAACTTCAAATGAATTGACAAAGCTGCTGCTTATGGTATCCCAGGTGGTTGCTAAGGCTTTGGTAGGCCATTGTAATGGTCTCCCAGGTGGTTGCTAAGGCTTTGGTAGTTCATTGTAATGGTATCCCAGGTGGTTGCTAAGGCTTTGGTAGGCTATTGTAATGGTATCCAAGGTGGTTGCTAAGGCTTTGGTAGTCCATTGTAATGGTATCCCAGGTGGTTGCTAAGACTTTGGTAGGCTATTGTAATGGTGTCCCAGGTGGTTGCTAAGGCTTTGGTAGGCCATTGTAATGGTGTCCCAGGTGGTTGCTAAGGCTTTGATAGGCCATTGTAACGGTGTCCCAGGTGGCTTGCTAAGGCTTTGGTAGGCCATTGTAATGGTATCCCAGGTGGTTGCTAAGGCTTTGGTAGGCTATTGTAATGGTATCCTAGGTGGTTGCTAAGGCTTTGGTAGTCCATTGTAATGGTATCCTAGGTGGTTGCTAAGGCTTTGGTAGTCCATTGTAATGGTATCCCAGGTGGTTGCTAAGGCTTTGGTAGGCTATTGTAATGGTATCCCAGGTGATTACTAAGGCTTTGATAGGCCATTGTAGAGGAGTCCCAGGTGGTTACTAAGGCTTTGGTAGGCCATTGTAATGGTATCCCAGGTGGTTGCTAGGGTGCTGCTAGGCTGTTATCCCAGATTGTTGCTAGGCTGTTGTTATGGTGTCCCAGGTGGTTGCTTGGGCATTACTGTGAATAATTCAACATCTACTAGTATCTCTTCAGTATTTACTATGGATTGTTCAGTATCTGCTATGAATTTGCCTTCAAAACAGTGAAGAATAATTCAGCCAAGCCTGATTTTAAGTTTATTAAGTGATGACCAATAAAGGTTAATTTCCATTTAATCTAGTGCTACGAGAAGATCGGTGTTCATCTTTTCTCCTGGGCTCTTTTCTAGGTGGACCGTGCTATTGAGCTGTGCTCTGAAATGCACGACATTAAAGGAGCCATTTACGAGAACAAGAAGAAGCTAGAAGCCATCGGAGAGGATTACCAATCTCAGGTGAGGGAAAATATACCCAACAAAGTTTTACCCAACGTTTGTTTCAGGAAGGAGATTGTCCATTTGCTTTTTGTGAGTTCTTGTCAGTGGGGAACTCTCTGGACCTTCTTGGCCTTCAGATACGGAGTAGTGATTCTTATTATATTATAAAGTTTTGGTTTATATTTTGTTATAAAGTTGGAAAGTAGTATTGAAACCAGTGGAAGATGGTCCAGTCAGATTCTTGTGGTATCTAGATAGATTCAGCCAAGCAAGCTCTCTCATTGGTTAGGACTTCAGGAGCTGGACTGAAGGCCTTACGTTTTAGATTAACTGCCAGCATAATTGGGAAGTGACAGAGGAATCAACCAGTCACGCTTTCACTTACAAATGAGTAGGTTGTCGTCCTGGAAGTTCCAGATACATCACTAAGCAGTGTCCCGGTTAGTTGTTAGGAATGTCAAACAGCGGCAGCAGCTCTATGTGGGACTCTTTACTGAAAGGGTCACTGTAAAACTGATACATACAAGCTCGGATGTCTGATAATGTCTGTTACAAGGGGCGTTAACAGTAATCAGCGCTATTGGAAAGATGTGTTTTCCCTTGTTTTTGACCAAGTTATGATATTTATGACAGGAACTGAAGGCCTAGCTCTGATAGCCACTGATCGCCGCTGGTTCTACTGGACTTTCAGTTCAGTTTCAATTCAGGAGGCCGTCATGCGATAAGATAATAAAGACTCTGGATTAATGCCATCCCTTCTCCCCGGGGACTAAAAAAGAAGTGTTCAGGACGATGTTTAGGACGTTTTGGGATGCTTTCATGAAGATTAGGCTGCATGTGTTAACTCCACGGAAACCACATTACGCCACACAAAATGAGCAGCGTGGTAACTAAGCTTCATTCATGAAGCTACCATAGCGATGACCAGCGCACTGCCGCGAAGGTATTTTTACATGTCCTCAGTAAGAGCCAGTCAAAACGGGTTATGAGGTAATACTTGTTAATGGCCATCTCTGTGCTCCAAAATCATAAAAAATGCAGTAACAATAAAAAAAAAAATTGGTAAATAAAAATACGGCGAACTTCTGTCTGCAGTCAAAGCAGTGGTGAGTAGGATATAAAGGCATAAGCATCCAGATAGGACGGGTCATCTCTATATCACAGTGTACACTGTAGCTACATAATGTAGTAATTTCAGTAAGATGATGATGATGATGATGATGTTTTATTTACTGTCAGATTTCCCTGTTTTCAGTTTCTCTGAGCATCACTAGCAATGGGGGCATTCATGGGCTGGAGGTCAGGGATCCAGCCTCGTGACCGGAAGGTCGCCGGTTCGATCCCCAGAGCCGACAGCACATGACTGAGGTGTCCTTGAGCAAGACACCTAACCCCCAACTGCTCCCTGGGCGCTGTGGATTGGGCTGCCCACCGTTCCGGGCAAGTGTGCTCACTGCCCCCTAGTGTGTGTGTGCT
>NC_051223.1:39177615-39327615 GCF_015220715.1 Pygocentrus nattereri
CGGTTTGGCAGTGGGTCAGTAATGGTGTGGGGTGGTATTTCTTTGGAGGGCCGCACTGCCCTCCATGTGCTCGCCAGAGGTAGCCTGACTGCCATTAGGTACCGAGATGAGATCCTCAGACCCCTTGTGAGACCATATGCTGGTGCGGTTGGCCCTGGGTTCCTCCTAATGCAGGACAATGCTAGACCTCATGTGGCTGGAGTGTGTCAGCAGTTCCTGCAAGATGAAGGCATTAAAGCTATGGACCGGCCCGCCCGTTCCCCAGACCTGAATCTGATTGAGCACATCTGGCACATCTGGGGCTTTAGTCCAGGTCTGGGAGGAGATCCCTCAGGAGACCATCCGACACCTCATCAGGAGCTGCCCAGGCATTGTAGGGAGGTCATACAGGCACGTGGAGGCCACACACAACACTGAGCCTCATTTTGACTTGTTTTAAGGACATCACATCAAAGTTGGATCAGCCTGTCGTGTGTTTTTCCACTTCAATTTTGTGTGTGACTCCAAATCCAGGCCTCCACTGGTTAATAAATCTGATTTCCATTGATGATTTTTGTGATTTTGTTGTCAGCACATTCAACTTTGTACAGAACAAAGTATTCAATGAGAATATTTCACTCATTCAGATCTAGGATGTGTTATTACAGTGTTCCCTTTATTTTTTAAGCAGTGTATAAAGAACATATCTGTTTATCTTTGTTGTCTAATTGTGAAAGAAAAAACACTATTTAGCAATGTATTATGGTAATGTATGTCGATAGCAATGCGAGGACGTCGGTAGTGATGTATGTCAGTAGTAATGCGAGGATGTCAGTAGTAATGAATGTCGATTGTAATGCGAGGATGTCAGTAGTAATGTGAGGATGTCAGTAGTAATGTGAGGATGTCAGTAGTGATGTGAGGATGTCAGTAGTAATGTGAGGATGTCAGTAGTGATGTGAGGATGTCAGTAGTGATGTGAGGATGTCAGTAGTAATGCGAGGATGTCAGTAGTAATGCAAGGATGTCAGTAGTAATGCGAGGATGTCAGTAGTAATGTGAGGATGTCAGTAGTAATGTGAGGATGTGAGGATGTCAGTAGTAATGCGAGGATGTCAGCATTGATGTGAGGATGTCAGTAGTAATGCGAGGGTGTCAGTAGTAATGTATGTCAGTAGTAATGCGAGAATGTCAGTAATGCATATCGATAGTAATGTGAGGATGTCAGTAGTAATGTGAGGATGTCAGTAGTAATGTGAGGATGTGAGGATGTCAGTAGTAATGTGAGGATGTGAGGATGTCAGTAGTAATGTATATCAGTAGTAATGTGAGGATGTGAGGATGTCAGTAGTAATGTGAGGATGTCAGTAGTAATGTATATCAGTAGTAATGTGAGGATGTGAGGATGTCAGTAGTAATGTGAGGATGTCAGTAGTAATGTATATCAGTAGTAATGTGAGGATGTGAGGATGTCAGTAGTAATGTGAGGATGTTGATAGTAATGCGAGGATGTCAGTAGTAATGAATATCGATAATAATGTGAGGATGTCAGTAGTAATGTGAGGATGTCAGTAGTAATGCGAGGATGTCAGTAGTAATGAATATCGATAGTAATGTGAGGATGTCAGTAGTAATGTGAGGATGTCAGTAGTAATGAATATCGATAGTAATGTGAGGATGTCAGTAGTAATGTGAGGATGTCGATAGTAATGCGAGGATGTCAGTAGTAATGAATATCGATAGTATTGTGAGGATGTCAGTAGTAATGTATGTTAGTAGTGATTTGAGGATGTCAGTAGTAATGTGAGGATGTCAGTAGTAATGTGAGGATGTCAGTAGTAAAGCGAGGATGTCGATAGTAATGCGAGGATGTCAGTAGTAATGAATATCGATAGTAATGTGAGGATGTCAATAGTAATGTATGTCAGTAGTGATGTGAGGATGTCAGTAGTGATGTGAGGATGTCAGTAGTAATGTGAGGATGTCAGTAGTAATGTATGTCAGTAGTAATGTGAGGATGTGAGGATGTCAGTAGTAATGTATGTCAGTAGTAATGTGAGGATGTCAGTAGTAATGCGAGGATGTCAGTAGTAATGTGAGGATGTCAGTAGTGATGTATGTCAGTAGTAATGTGAGGATGTCAGTAGTAATGTGAGGATGTCAGTAGTGATGTATGTCAGTAGTAATACGAGGATGTCAGTAGTAATGTATGTCAGTAGTAATGTGAGGATGTCAGTAGTGATGTATGTCAGTAGTAATACGAGGATGTCAGTAGTAATGTATGTCAGTAGTAATGCGAGGATGTCAGTAGTGATGTGAGGATGTCAGTAGTAATGCGAGGATGTCAGTAGTAATGTATGTCAGTAGCGATGTGAGGATGTCAGTAGTAATGCGAGGATGTCAGTAGTAATGTATGTCAGTAGTGATGTGAGGATGTCAGTAGTAATGCGAGGATGTCAGTAGTAATGTATGTCAGTAGTGATGTGAGGATGTCAGTAGTAATGCGAGGATGTCAGTAGTAATGTATGTCAGTAGTAATGCGAGGATGTCAGTAGTAATGTATGTCGGTAGTAATGATGTGCTGTAATATGCATGTATGTGTGATTTCAGGACTTTGACGGTTTGCTGGAGGCGATGAAGAGTGTGCTGGCTGAAGATTCTCGAGCTGCGTTCGTGTTTAACTGTTCAAACGGGAGAGGCCGGAGCACCACAGCCATGACTATAGCAGCCCTGACGCTGTGGCATTTTAACGTAGGTCTCTTTGTTTTAACAAAAGTTTCCTCTGCATCCGTTTCATTGTTGCTACAGGTTCATACAGCACAGTGCAGAAGTCAAAACTGAGGCTACATACAGATTTTTCAGCATCAGCTAAAATTCATGTTTTAGCCCCTTTTCTCTGTAGCTTTAAAAACATTTTGAACTTGCAATCTTTTCGCTTATTTTCCTTTGACTTTCTTCTTGGACGATCTAATCCAATCTGATCTTCTCAGAAATATCTCCTGCACAAGTGAATAACTGAATAAATGAATGAATGGGGACCTCTGGTTTTTGCACAGTGCTGTTCTCCCAGTTGAATGTATATTTAAAGCGTCACGGAGCCTAAATCTGTGATAATCAGCCAAGCACTGGAGCTAGGACACTAATGGCTCTAACTACAGGCCTAAGAATTGGGCTTTTTTTCCTGTGAGAACATTTTAAACACTAATGAAAGTTCTCGTGTTCTGCAGGGCTTCCCGGAGTTTGGAGAAGAGGAGATCGTGAGTGTTCCCGATGCTAAATACACCAAGGGCGAGTTCGAGGTAACATTTTTCACACATCGGTAACAACAAAACATGGTTCCACTTTATATTGCGTCTCTAATAACTGTGTAGTTACATGTGAACAACATATGCAACACTGTAACTACTGATGAATTAGTCCCTGTTACAGAAGTACAGCCTGTGTAATTACATGTGTATCAACTTCAGTTTTGCCTCATGCAGTTACACCAGTGTATCTTCTACACGGGAACTTTGCTGTAGTGTTAAAGTTCCACTGTAAAATAAGTGGACAGGTCCTGTGTAGTTGATATGTAGGTACAGTTACATGTTAATATAAGGGGGCGTTTACTGTTCTGTCACATTACAGACTGGTTTAAAGCTGAAACTGGTTACAGTGTCACAGCACTGGCAACATAAATGCTCGCTGAACGTGAGGAAAGCTGGCAGATACAGTGTAAACAATGCCTTAATGTAGGTTATTACATACTTTTACTGCTGGAAACTGCTGTTCCAGTCTGATTACAAATGTAATTACATTTGTTATTACCCTTGTAATTACATGGGTGAGAATAGGCTGTTTCAATTGTTTACATACACTTGTGTGATTACATAAGGCAAAACTAAAGTTGCTACACAAGGTGCACGTCTGTAATCCATCTGTTGTTCATATGTACTATAACATGTAACTAATACAAAGATGAGTTCCATATCTATATGTTCAAATAACCACACCCATCTTTTTGTGTGTGTTTAATGTGGTATATTGTATTGGACATGTGCAACCGCCAAACCTAGACTCGTCCATCGGATTTCCAGACGGAGAAGCGTGATTGGTCACTCCAGAGAACTCGTCTCCGCTGCTCTAGAGTCCAGTGGTGGCGCTTTACTCCACTGCATTCCACGCTCTGCATTGTGCTTGGTGATGTAAGGCTTGGATGCAGCTGCTCGGCCATGGAAACCCATTCCATGAAGCTCTCTACGCTGTTCTTGAGCTGATCTGAAGGCCACATGAAGTTTGGAGGTCTGTAGTGATTGACTCTGCAGAAAGTCGGTGACCTCTGCGCACTATGCCCCTCAGCATCCGCTGACCCCGCTCTGTCATTTTACGTGGCCGACCACTTCGTGGCTGAGCTGCTGTCGTTCCCAATCGCTTCCACTTTGTTATAATCCCACTGACAGTGGACTGTGGAATATTTAGTAGTGAGGAAATTTCACGACTGGACTTGCTGCACAGGTGGCGTCCGATCACGGCACCACGCTGGAATTCACTGAGCTCCTGAGTGCGACCCATTCTTTCACTAATGTCTGTAGAAGCAGTCTGCAGGCCGAGGGGCTCGGCTTCATACACCTGTGGCCATGGAAGTGACTGGAACACCTGAATTCAGTGATTTGGATGGGGGAGTGAAGACTTTTGGCAATCTAGTGTATGTTGAAACAGTCAGACGTTGTAATTATATCGTAACATACTTTACTAATGTAGGTTCTGGATGGTAAATAAAATGTCTATATGTGTGTTGTAGTCACGGCGACCCCTGGTTCCTATCCCCACCACTGTAAAGACATCTGAGCCATTTCCAAACCACTCTGAATCTCTCTGTTTACGTCTCACACACAAAAGTAATGTAAAACCAACATTAGGAGGGAATCAAATCTGTTTGTGCATGTTAGTTTTATACATTTATTTTCATAAAGTCAGTGATGTTTTCCCAGCTTTGGTGTGTAAAGTCTAGAACAGGTCAGTCAGGGTGATCTCAGGAGGCATTAGTGTGTGTATGTATGAGGTCAGTCTGTGTAGCACTGGACTAAATGGGTTAGTGTACTAAATATCACAGCTGGCCTACATAGAGCAGTGAGCACAGGCCAGTCAGGGCACGCGGCTCATAGAGTGAGATCACTATAACCGTATATCCTGAAAAAGTGTGTCAGAGCCCCCAACCACCACCCCCCCGCCCTGCCCCCCGAGAAGTCCTCGCCACACAGGCCACATGACCCAGGTCACACAAACAGAAGATATTTCTGTCTGCTGTCACTCAAACAAAGACGCTCTGTGCTGGACAATAAAAATTCAATCATTTGCAATAGTTTAAAATCATGCAAATACTTTGAACAGCATAATAATAGCGTAATTAAGAGGTTAAGATGTAAACAGAGAGAATCAGAGGGTTTGGTGTGAAATGGTTCAGACGTCTTTACGGTGGTGGTGATGGGAACCAGGCGTCGCCATGACTACAACACAGATATAGACACTTTATTTACCATCCAGAACCACCAGAGAACCTACACGGGTCTTCTGAGTTTATATGGAACGTTGATGATGGAAAACAGTGGAAAATCTGGAATAATAAAGTTTCTTAGGGGATTTTTTTACCATAGAACATCCTTCATGTATCCCTCCACCATGAATAGACTAAACTAGATTGATTACAATACCACCATAAAACAGCGTCTCAGTCATCAGGCAATGAATTCAGAATCAGTTCATGTAGGAACTTTCTGTGAGGAGCTTTTAGAGGGACGTCTGGTTCCCATCACCACCACTGTGAGCGGTTCCGACTCAGTAAGTTTCTCTAGGGTGCAGAACCACCCTGAACGGCTTTGTTTTATGCCCTAACTTTTTACTTAAGCACACATTATGAAGATTTGGTAGAATTCCCTTTTAATGTGATGTGATGAAATGGATAGTTCGGGTTCTGACAACTGACCGGCTGTATTGCATTCAAAGTCATTGTAAAATACTCCATATACGCAGACATACACTGTCTTCACTCATCCATCCAAATCACTGAATTCAGGTGTTCCAATCACTTCCGTGGCCACAGGTGTGTAAAGCCGAGCCCCTCTGCCTGCAGACTGCTTCTACAGACGTTAGTGAAAGAATGGGTCGCTCTCAGATCAGCTCAAGAACAGCGTAGAGAGCTTCATGGAATGGGTTTCCATGGCTGAGCAGCTGCATCCAAGCCTTACATCACCAAGCGCAATGCAAAGCGTGGAATGCAGTGGTGCAAAGCGCCGCCACTGGACTCTAGAGCAGTGGAGACGAGTTCTCTGGAGTGACCAATCACGCTTCTCCATCTGGAAATCCGATGGACGAGTCTGGGTTTGGCGGTTGCCAGGAGACGGTACTTGTCTGACTGCACTGTGCCGAGTGTAAAGTTTGGTGGAGGGGGGATCATGGTGTGGGGGTGTTTTGGGAGTTGGGCTCGGCCCCTTAGTTCCAGTGAAAGGAACTCTTAAACTTCAGCACCAAGAGATTTTGGACAATTTCATGCTCCCAACTTTGTGGGAACAGTTTGGAGACGGCCCCTTCCTGCGCACTATAATTCCTCCTCCACCAAACTTTACACGTGGCACAATGCAGTCAGACAAGTACTGTTCTCCTGGCAACCGCCAAACCCGGACTCCTGCGCACTATGCCCCTCAGCATCCGCTGACCCCGCTCTGTCATTTTACGTGGCCGACCACTTCGTGGCTGAGCTGCTGTCGTTCCCAATCGCTTCCACTTTGTTATAATCCCACTGACAGTGGACTGTGGAATATTTAGTAGTGAGGAAATTTCACGACTGGACTTGCTGCACAGGTGGCGTCCGATCACGGCACCACGCTGGAATTCACTGAGCTCCTGAGAGCGACCCATTCTTTCACTAATGTCTGTAGAAGCAGTCTGCAGGCCTAGGGGCTCGGCTTTATACACCTGTGGCCATGGAAGAGACTGGAACACCTGAATTCACTGATTTGGGTGGGGGGGTGAAGACTTTTGGCAGTATTTTGTATGAATTATTCATACTGAACAGTGAAGCCGGTTCAGACAGAGCTGTTAATTCATTAAACAGCATTTACTGTAGATCTGCTCTCAATAACAACTCGGTGACCTCATCACAAACAAATAAACACTTAAGACGTTTACACACAGTTACAGTGATATAATCAGTATACAGTAATATATCACTTTGTTTTTCTTTTCTTTTGAACTTTTTCTTTTTCTTCATCTTTACTTCATTTTTCTTTTTTTGCTCTGCTTTTTCTTCCTCTTTCGTTTTTTCTTTTGCTCTTGCTCACCCTTTTTTTTTCTTTCTGTTTCTCTTTCTTTCTCATGCTCCTGCTCTCTCTCTCTCTCTCTCTCTCTCTCTCTCTCTCTCTCTCTCTCTGTCTGTCTGTCTGTCTGTCTGTCTGTCTGTCTGTCTGTCTGTCTGTCTGTCTCTCTGTCTGTCTCTCTCTCTGTCTCTCTCTCTCTCTCTCTCTCTCTCTCTCTCTCTCTCTCTCTGTCTGTCTGTCTGTCTGTCTGTCTGTCTGTCTGTCTGTCTCCCTGTCTGTCTCTCTGTCTGTCTCTCTCTCTGTCTCTCTCTCTCTCTCTCTCTCTCTCTCTCTCTCTCTCTCTCTGTAGGTGGTGATGAAGCTGGTCAGGATTCTCCCCGATGGTCACAGAATGAAGAGAGAGGTGGACATGGCGCTGGACTCGGTCAGTGAGACCATGACGCCGATGCATTACCACCTCAGAGAGATCATCATCTGCACGTACAGACAGGTAGGGGGCGCTCTCACTCATTACACTCTGATTTATACGCCAACACCTCAAAATCAAGTCAGGATGATTTAAAGGGCCCCAATCATGGAAAACCAGAGTTTCCTTTATGATGCAGTTTTGAAGCTACCGGTCACTTCCCGGTCAGTACGGTCCAGACATGACAACTAAACTACAAACACTGCCCATTTGGATTTGTTTGTTTGTTTGTTTTGTTTTTTGTTTGTGCAGTGTAGCTCCGCCCATTCTCTCAGAAAATATAAGGATTGTTTCAGCACAGACTGCTTTTAGAATGAGGCAGAATATAGGGCATCCAATCAGAGCAGAGTCCATTTACATACATGATATTTCCAAAAGTATTGACTCCAACATCAGTGTCTGACCTCACAAATGTGCTTCTGGAAGAACGGTCAGAAATTCCCATAAACACACTCCTAACCCTTGTGGAAAGCCTTCCCAGAAGAGCTGAAGCTGTTATAGCTGCAAAGGGTGGGCCGACATCATATTAAACCCTATGGATTAAGAATGGGACGTCACTCAAGTTCATATGTGTGTGAAGCCAGACGAGCGAATACTTTTGGAAATATGGTGCATATCCGAGAGGGGAATTTTTGTATAATTGGGTGGCTGAGATGTAAACAGTCGATCAGAGCCTCATTAGAACGCCCTCACTGCCATGGTTGGATATTAAAAGGACGCTTAGGCTGAAATCTTAAGACTATCTCTAAACAAAGTGTCATCAGGCAGTGAATTCAGAACCATCTCCTGTAGGAACTGTGAGGAGCTTTTAAAGGGGGACGTCTGGTTCCTATCACAACCACTGTGAACTGTTCTGACTCTAATTTTCTCCAGAACAGGGCTTTTCACACCAAACCACTCTGAATGACTCCGTTTACATCTGAACCCTTTAATTATGCAGAATTGTTTTTAAAAAGTGGTGTCGACCCAGCTGCAGTTCCTCTGTGGTCCTGTAGATGGGGATGTTCTTCCTCCTCAGAGTGTTGGGCTTCAATTTCAGCTCATTCATAAAAGCAGTTTCAGCTTCATCTTCACATTAAGTGTGTGTGTGTGTGTGTGTGTGTGTGTGTGTGTGTGTGTGTGTGTGTGTGTGCTGAGCTGTGATAAACAGTGTGTTTTACAGTAATGAGAGGAAACCGTGCTCTGGGACGTGTGTGTGAGGTGTGTTAGTGGGTTTGTGGGTCACGTCTCTGACGTCATTCATTAGTGGGCATTTCAACTTCAAGGTCAAGTTCATTGTGGCTTTATTGATAGGACTGTATGGTCCAATACTGCCAAAGCATTATACCAGTGACAACAATGACAATAACACAGACTAATAATAATAATAATAATAATAATAATAATAACACTGTTAACTGTTTTATAAAATGTAGAATTTATTATTAGTTCCACAAACGGGGAAATTTCACCTCCGCATTTCACCCATCCATGTAGTGAAACACCACATACACACTAGGGGGCAGTGAGCACAGCTGCCCAGAGCGGTGGGCAGCCCTATCCACAGCACCCGGGGAGCAGTTGGGGGTTAGGTGTCTTGCTCAAGGGCACTTCAGTCAGGTACCGTTGGCTTTGGGGATCTGGGGATCGAACGGACGACCTTCCGGTCACAAGGCTGGTTCCCTGACCTCCGGAGTCTGGAAAAAGATGCTGGTGGATTTTTACCCCATCCTGGTTACCTGGAGGGCTCCAGACTGTGTGTTTGCTGGTTCCATCTCAATTTCACCCCGGGCTGGTGTGGTGTACCTCAGCGTTCTCCTTCATTTGAACTCGGTTCTTCTCCTGAAGGTTCAAAGCCGACTGTTTGTATCGATCAGAGTCTGGATCGGCAGCTGAGGCTGACCGTCTCGGGGCATCACGGCTTAAAAGGCGGAGTTTGTCAAGAAATGTGAATCGGTTTAGGTGAAAAACAAAGAGCATGAAAGATGGAGAAACGTTCACGGAAGCCTTTCGGATTTCTTTCTTTAATAGCTTTTAGATGGTGCGTGACAGAAAGGCTGAAGTCTGTGTAGATGTATTAACCCCTCTAAATGTGATATGTTAAATAAAAACGCTGGGGGCGTGTCCACCGGAGGGGCCAATCACGGGAAAGGTGCAGCCTCTCTTCAGCTTCAGGTGGTGATAGGAACCAGGATCTTGCTATCCAATGAACCAGTGAACCTCCCTGAGTCTTCTGAGTTCATATGAAATGTTGATGATGGAAAACAGTGGAAACTTATTATTCCAGATTTTTCTTCGGGGACTATTTTGCCGCACAGCGCCCTGCATGTCTCCCTCCACCATGAATGGAGTTGAAGTTCTCTAAACTCTCATAAACCAGCGTCTCAGTCATCAGGCAGTGAATTCAGAACCAGTTCATGTAGGAACTTTCTGTGAGGAGCTTTTAGAGGGATGTCTGGTTCCCATCACCACCACTGTGAACGGTTCTGACTCGGTCAGTTTATCTAGAGTGCAGAACCGCTCTGAACGACTTTTACATCTTACGCATTTAATTATGCGCAAACTTGGCAAACTTTGTAGAAATTTAATAATAGAGATTTACAGTCGGGCTGGTTCTGCAGGGAAGTGTTTTGTTATGAATCTCTTGTGGATTATGCAAATGAGGTGGAAGTATCACAGCTGAAAATGCCTGTAATCTTCGTTCATACATAAGACACTGTGTCACAGCAGTGCTATTTGCTTCTAACATTGACTAGAGCTGAGCTAAATGGCTTATTTGGTTTCATAAAGATGCAGCCTTAATTAAGCTCCTCCCACTTCAACATCACATGCAATCAGCATTGGCAGTGACCCAGCTATTGTGCTGTTTGTGTACTCAAAGAATTAATAGACAGATTATTGTTTATGTAGTCAAAAATGACATGTAAATAATAATCCCTAAAAGTGATTGTAATCTGATATGTATATCCCGATTATATGTAGTCTGTTCTTGAAAATGTCCGATTTACTTACTTACTGGCCACTTTATTAGAAACACCCACCTTGTGCTTCCGCTCACTGGCCACTTTATTAGAAACACCCACCTTGTGCTTCCACTCACTGGCCACTTTATTAGAAACACCCACCTTGTGCTTCCACTCACTGGCCACTTTATTAGAAACACCCACCTTGAGCTTCCGCTCACTGGCCACTTTATTAGAAACACCCACCTTGTTCTTCCACTCACTGGCCACTTTATTAGAAACACCTACCTTGTTCTTCCACTCACTGGCCACTTTATTAGAAACACCCACCTTGTTCTTCCACTCACTGGCCACTTTATTAGAAACACCTACCTTGTTCTTCCACTCACTGGCCGTTTCTAATAAAGTGGTGGAAAAATGTTACTAATTAATTAAAGTTAAATCAGAGTTTTAGTTTTAATTTAATCTGTTCTCTAATGTAAAAAACGGGTAGTGAATTAAAAGATTAAAAAAGCAAAAGTTAAAGAAAAGTGAAGAGTCGATCTTGCAAAAAAAAAAATCAAAGTCAGATGAAAAACCAAACTCCGGCCGCAGGTTCGATTCGAAGGAGGGAAAAGCCGTTTTTATTAGTTCCAATGTGACAAAATGCCGAAATGTACACACACTTCAAAAACCATACATTTTATACCACTCTTGGGTGAGCTTATCACCCCTCCCGGGGGTGACATCATCGCCCCACCTTTTTTGATGCATCCTGAAATCACCTTGGATACCAATAGAACTGTCCCTCATGCTGGCTCACTAGGTCATCTTGTCCAAGTGTTGGGTGCTCTCCTCATTCATTTTGATTTATGGGCTAGTTTCTACTGGCTCTTATCTATTTCGCTCACTCGCTGCTTGGTTTCTCTGAATGTGCAGCACTTCTCAGGCTCCTAGGCCAGGTGCACTTTATCATCAAAGAACTCTTTCATAACCTACACTATCTGCTTCTGGAGCGGAAAGCCCATATTTGGAAGTTTGGGGCCTGCTGTTCCAGCAAATGGGTCTGTTTGTCTCTGTTTCATTGCTCATAACATAATACTCTTCTTCTTCTTCTTTCGGCTGCTCCCTTTAGGGGTCGCCACAGCGGATCATCTGCCTCCATCCTGCCCTATCCACTGCCTCCTCTACTTTCACACCAACCATCTCCATGTCCACCTTCACTACATCCATAAACCTTCTCTGAGGTCTACCTCTTCTCCTTCTACCTGGCAGCTCCATCTCCAACATTCTTTGCCCAATATATCCACTATTCCTTCTCAACACATGTCCAAACCATCTCAACCTGGCCTCTCTAACTTTATCTCCAAACTGCTCCACCTTCACCGTCCCTCTGATCTGCTCATTTCTAATCTTGTCCATCCTTGTCACTCCCAACGAAGATCTCAGCATCTTCATCTCCACCACCTCCAGCTCAGCCTCCTGTCTTTTAGACAGAGCCACAGTCTCCAAACCGTACATCACAGCAGGACTCACTGCTGTCTTGTAGACCTTCCCTTTCACTCTTGCTGCTATCCTTCTGTCACACATCAGCCCTGACACCCGTCTCCACCCACTCCATCCTGCCTGCAGCCTCTTCTTCACCTCTTTTCTACACTGTCCATTGCTCTGGATGGTTGACCCAAGATATTTGAAGTCATCCACCTTTACGACCTCGACTCCTTGCATCTTCAATCTGTCTGAATGAAAGTGCTTCATTTAATTTACTTGACCTTCCTAGCTGTCCACCACCCCAATGAAACCTCGGAGTCTAACCTGGCCACCCCATGCTAAAAGTTCTAACTACACCCCTGACTTGCTTCTGACTGTATACCTACAAAGAGTGTCTGTGTAGAAGGAGCACCTGATAAAATGACTACGTATAGCTACAAAGTAAATCAAAGGAAATCCAGTGCGGAGCATTACAGAGGAGGTTTTTTGATGAAACATCATTTCGTAAGAATGCTGCTGTCATAAAGCCGCAGTTTCAGCTGAGGCCGTGTCTCCATCTCCCAGAGGAACAGTGTTCCAAACGCTGGCGTTCTTTCTGACCACACCGAGCACATCCTGTCACATCACCGAGGCTCCACGGTAGCCTGAACCAGCGCAGATGGGAGTGATATTATTGAGCAGTAAACCGCTTGCTGTGTTTTTCTCTTCAACCTGAGCAGGATGGGTTGGCGGAGTTTTGGTCCCTCTTTATTTGGAAAGCCCTCTATAGATTATCCACAGATGCTCCGACTGTAAACAGTCTGGAGGAACCTGGTGAATCTCGGAGTTAGAGTTAGGATGGTTAAGGTAGGATAGTTTGTTTTTTGCTTAATAAGCACCACTAATATTTTCCACGACTGACCACACCTCTACAAAATAAAACAAACTATGATTCCAGCTCTTACGGTTAATGAACAGATCAGGTGAAAATGCCTAGAGTGCAGATGTTAACAGCGTAGCTGGGGTTTACCGAGGCATTGGGTGTAAAGGTCTTTACCCACCAAACATGATTTATTTGTGCGATTTATTTGGACGACAGTAAAGAAATGTACTTTTTTATAACTGATGGTATATGTGCAGACGAAATGCAATTTTAGGAACGTTTAGGGAAATGTGACGTTTTAGCCGCCTTCTGTTTGATTTTTGCTCACTTTATTTGGCACCAAGAACTCACTGACCATCACGGTCGCCTCTGCCGTTGGCATGAAGACAACCAAGATGCTGGAGCAGCTGTGTTCCAGCAAACGGAACCTTTTCTCGGGTCAGAATGTGGAATGTGGAAAACTCAACATTTCAGCTTCTGAATGACGTGATTAAGCTCCTCATGATGCTTTTACTTTTCCAGAATTAAGTATTCCCATTTTTTTGTTTTGCTGGAAGCAAAGAATCAGATCTTATTTGCACATTTCAGCCTGTTTGTTTTGTGCTTCGTTTACTGTGGAGCTGCATCTCCAGAATCAGCCCTCAGCTGAGATCCCTGAAGTTTCAGCTCCTGCATGAGGTGGAGAAACTTTCCATCCTCCTTTCACTTCTTTCACTTTTCCAAATTGGAAAGCAGCCTGCACACAGTTCTAGTTTAAGGGAAACATGCTGAAATTACAACAAAAACAATGCGTCATGCTCAGTGTATTGGTGGTTTTTTCATATCACATTTGTTGTGTAATAGCCTTAACTATCATTAAGAAGCCTGGCAAATCAACACCATATGAAATAAATACCATGAATGTTTTACTATGAAAATCAGCAGAACATGGAATTTGATCAGAGGTGCACAAACTTATGTATTTGACAGTATCTGCATCAAAATAAAGATTTGTGTGCTGTGACTGTCTAACACTGGCAAATATCGCCACAACTTATATAAAATCTTCTTTTTTTTTTTTTTTTTTTTTAATACGGAAGTGACCTCTAATAGTGTGTTTTTAATGAATTTGTGCATAAAAAATCCAAAAAGCTGACCTGCTGTGAAAGTATACGGGTTAATACAGAGTCCTCTGATTGGAGTAACGTCGTAACGGCATGTTAAACTATAAACCGAGTCTTTTCTACAGTTTCTCATTAGTTTAATAGGTTCGCTGTTCGCAGCAGCAGCTACAGAAGAACCCATTTATTGGCTGAGTTTGGATCAGGTAATTCTGGAAGATCATAGACGGTGCTGTAATGTTAGGGCTACCTAATAAAGTAAGGTATGTTGAACGGTCATGTGTTAAAAAAACTAGGACATATTTACATATTTTTGGAGAACGCATGGGACGCACCTCCTGAAAGTGGGTAATCCAGGGCGACTGGTCACCCTGTATAGGAAAGGCTCTCCTGGTTTGGACGGCAGAGTGGAAAAATATTTGCAGAAAGGAGAGAGGTTTGAAAGCAAAGGTAGTGGACGTCAAAGTGAGGGGGGCGGCGGGGGCAGAAAACCACAAATAGCGTCTGCCAGAAAGCCTGTATGGAGCCGGGGCGGGGGCCTGGGGGCTGGGGGGTGTAGGTTGAGGAGGGGGCTGCAGATCCCCAGACTCTCCAACTGAAGGTCTTCGCTAAACCACCCAAACAAACCTGAGAGAGAAAGAGACCAAAACAACCCTGAACAAATGAACTGACAAGCCAGAGGGACCAGTTTGAATTGGGAAGAACATTCTAGCTAGAACAGTGTGGATTGGGGAAGATATTCTAGCTAGAACAGTGTGAACTGGGAAGGGTATTCTAGCTAGAACACTGTGAACTGGGAAGGGTATTCTAGCTAGAACAGTATGCATTACAGAGGGTATTCTTGTTAGAACAGTGTGACTTAGGAAGAATATTCTAGCTAGAGCAGTGTGGATTGGGGAGGATTAATATCTAGAACCTTTTGGACATTTCAGGATACTTAATCAAGACTGATGTTTAAAACTGTGCCTCATGTCACGTTTGTGGCGTTAGTGAGCACAAACAGCCAATGAGCTGTTCCAATCTGCACTCAGTAGCAGTGAAGCCCGCCTCCTGCTGCCCAAAAACCCGTTTGCTGTAGAAAAGAACGGAAACGTACAGGGGAGTTTTTTGTGAAATACGAACTACTACTACTTGAAATTAAAGGAAAGTTCTGTGCGAGTGATTAGAAAATATTTTGACTTTTCTTTTTTAGCCGAGGACTCGCTCACGAGCGCCCTCTGCTGTTTTGCAGTCCTGTTTTTGATACAATGAGGGAAATAGGAAGTGGCCGAGCTCTTCATATACCACCTCTGACGTCTACACGAAGAGGTTCTCTATGCATGCGTGTCATTTTGAATCGGATTCCTTGTAGTGCACATGTAGACGGAGGTTTTCATCAGATTGTTGACTAGAGTGCATATATAAATACATCCGTCTTAATCTATGATCAGAATGTATTCGATCACGTTGGCAGAAATCGTTGCGTGTAAACACAGCCAATGAAAGAAATCCGTTAAATGATAAATGTACGTCTTATTAGACTCTGGAGAGCTGACTGCGGCCGCGCACTCAGGGAGCACATAAGGATAAAGAGGTTTCTGAACGAATGTGAAAATTTTCAGCCCTAAACGACCCGTCGCCTGACCGCACTCGGTCCTTATCACAGACCAACCACGCGCCGTCTTTAATTAGCAGTAATTTGTGTGGAGTTTAAGCTGCCGGCGGGATTTTATTGTTGTGGAGATTTGTGGGTTTTTTAAGAGGCGGTCCTTCTGAGTCAGAATGGGAATGAGAAAATTTCCACTACTTGGTGGCTGCAGGTTTATTTTGACTGGACGGTAATGGACATGTCATGTTGGGGTTCACCTGAGGAAAAGGCTCCAGCTCTGATGGACAGCTCTGACCACACCTCCGGTAGACTGGGTCTTGCTGCAGATGTGCTTGAGGGTTCACTGAGTCATTTCTGTGCCTGTTTTTTGGCTGCCACTGGAGGTTTCAGGCAGAATTCATTCAAAATATATTGGTTATTTGTGAGGCTGGCTCCACACCAGAAATGAGAGGAGACTAGTCGTCTCTGGCCGGCCAGGAGGAACAGCCAGGAGCTCATTAATCTGGACACAGAGATGTTTTTAGCTATTCAAACTCTCTAAGATCTGCTCACAATGCAATATTTAGGCCTGTATTTGACCCCAGTTTAAATTTGAGGTACACGTCTCTGATTACCTTTTAGATTAAGATGCCTTAAAAGGTATGAAACGTTGTGTCCAAACTTTTGACTGGTACTGTCTGCAGGTAAACCTGATTGGGGATGTAGATATTGGGTGTAAACAGGAGTGTCCAGCTGTGTGCTCTACATCCTCCATGCAGCGTCGGAGCAATCCGTCAATAGAAATGTGCAGCTGGCCAGTCCTAATTACAGATTTAATTAACATCCCGCTGACTGATCATCGACCAGAGAGCACCACACTGCCAGACATTGACCCTCTGTTTATTGAACTTCCACCGAATTGTTTGTTTTCTCACCACGGAGGTGAATTTAAGTCAGAACAAGCCGCAGAGCACGAACACAGCACTGACCCCCTCCTCGTTTCTACGCTCACTGTCCATCTTATCAGCTCCACTTACTGTATAGCTGCTCTCTGTAGTTCTACAGTTACAGACTGTAGTCCATCTGTTTCTCTGATACTCTGTTACCCTGTTCTTCAGTGGTCAGGACCCCCATGGACCCTCACAGAGCAGGTACTGTTTGGGTGGTGGGTCATTCTCAGCACTGTGGTAACACTGACGTGCTGGTTTGAGTGGATCAGACACAGCAGTGCTGCTGGAGCTTTTAAACACTGTGTCCACTCACTGTCCACTCTATTAGACATTCCTACCTTGTCGGTCCACCTTGTAGATGTAAAGTCAGAGACGACAGCTCATCTGCTGCTGCACAGCTTGCGTTAGTCATCCTTTAGTCCTTCATCAGTGGTCACAGGACGCTGCCCACAGGACGCTGATGGCTGGATATTTTTGGTTGGTGGACTGTTCTCAGTCCAGCAGCAACACTGAGGTGTTTAAAAACTCCAGCAGCACTGCTGTGTCTGATCCACTGAGACCAGCACAACACACACTAACACCACCAACACCACGTCAGGATTACTGCAGTGCTGAGAATGACCCACCACCCAAATAGTACCTGCTCTGTGAGGGTCCATGGGGGTCCTGACCACTGAAGAACAGGGTAACAGAGTATCAGAGAAACAGATGGACTACAGTCTGTAACTGTAGAACTACAGAGTGCAGCTATACAGTAAGTGGAGCTGATAAAGTGGACAGTGAGCGTAGAAACGAGGAGGTGGTCAGAATGTTCTGCCTGACCGGTGTGTAATTTAATACGTGTATTTTTCTGTTACGTTTCACAGTCTGCTATTGGGAAGAGGTGCTGAAGCTTTGAGCAGCTGCTGTGAAGTTTATTTGCTGTTGGAATGGTAATAGAAGTGACACACCCTGAGAATGTAAACTGAATATACCTGTAATTAATCTGCAGGAATAACTGTACAGATAATCGATAGTGTGTTAAAGTGGTGCATCGGAACATGTGACGCGGTCCTATTTGCAAGTGGGGAAGCTGTGGATTCTGGATGAGACACGAGTTTACCAGATGTGGTGTATAACGTGACCTTTCACCTCTGTTCTCCGGATCTTCTTTCATTTTCCATGTAGTGGGTAACTACCTCCCTGCTCTCTAGGCATGTGTGTTGGTGTGGTGTGCTTGTGTGTTTTTGTGTGTGTGTATGTGTGTGTGTAATATATATATACATACACTGCTCAAAAAAATAAAGGGAACACTGTAATAACTCATCCTAGATCTGAATGAGTGAAATATTCTCATTGAATACTTTGTTCTGTACAAAGTTGAATGTGCTGACAACAAAATCACAAAAATCATCAATGGAAATCAGATTTATTAACCAGTGGAGGCCTGGATTTGGAGTCACACACAAAATTAAAGTGGAAAAACACACGACAGGCTGATCCAACTTTGATGTGATGTCCTTAAAACAAGTCAAAATGAGGCTCAGTGTTGTGTGTGGCCTCCACGTGCCTGTATGACCTCCCTACAACACCTGGGCAGCTCCTGATGAGGTGGCGGATGGTCTCCTGAGGGATCTCCTCCCAGACCTGGACTAAAGCATCTGCCAACTCCTGGACAGTCTGTGGTGCAACGTGGCGTTGATGGATGGAGCGAGACATGATGTCCCAGATGTGCTCAATCGGATTCAGGTCTGGGGAACGGGCGGGCCAGTCCATAGCTTCAATGCCTTCATCTTGCAGGAACTGCTGACACACTCCAGCCACATGAGGTCCAGCATTGTCCTGCATTAGGAGGAACCCAGGGCCAACCGCACCAGCATATGGTCTCACAAGGGGTCTGAGGATCTCATCTCGGTACCTAATGGCAGTCAGGCTACCTCTGGCGAGGACATGGAGGGCTGTGCAGCCCTCCAAAGAAATGCCACCCCACACCATTACTGACCCACTGCCAAACCGGTCATGCTGAAGGATGTTGCAGGCAGCAGATCGCTCTCCACGGCGTCTCCAGACTCTGTCACGTCTGTCACACGTGCTCAGTGTGAACCTGCTTTCATCTGTGAAGATCACAGGGCGCCAGTGGCGAATTTGCCAATCCTGGTGTTCTCTGGCAAATGCCAAGCGTCCTGCACGGTGTTGGGCTGTGAGCACAACCCCCATCTGTGGACGTCGGGCCCTCATACCATCCTCATGCAGTCGGTTTCTAACCGTTTGTGCAGACACATGCACATTTGTGGTCTGCTGGAGGTCATTCTGCAGGGCTCTGGCAGCTCCTCCTGTTCCTCCTTGCACAAAGGTGGAGGTAGCGGTCCTGCTGCTGGGTTGTTGCCCTCCTACGGCCTCCTCCACGTCTCCTGGTGTACTGGCCTGTCTCCTGGTAGCGCCTCCAGCCTCTGGACTCTACGCTGATAGACACAGCAAACCTTCTTGCCACAGCTCACATTGATGTGCCATCCTGGATGAGCTGCACTACCTGAGCCACTTGTGTGGGTTGTAGAGTCCGTCTCCTGCTACCACGAGTGTGAAAGACCACCAACATTCAAAAGTGACCAAAACATCAGCCAGAAAGCAGAAAGGTGCTGAGAAGTGGTCTGTGGTCCCACCTGCAGAACCACTCCTTTATTGAGTGTGTCTTGCTAATCGCCAGTGATTTCCACCTGTTGTCTGTTCCATTTGCACAACAGCTGTGAAATTGATGGTCAGTGTTGCTTCCTAAGTGGACAGTTTGATTTCACAGAAGTTTGATTTACTCTGAGTTATATTGTGTTGTTTAAGTGGTCCCTTTATTTTTTTGAGCAGTGTATGAAACATAGGGAGCCTGTCCACAGATCTCCACCTTTACCAAGACGTCTTAACTCTGAGAACAGAGATGATGGGTAAATAGTGGAGAGTATTAAACTAAGCACTCTCTCTTCCAGTTAAGATCATCTTATCTCTGAAGCCCTATTGGAGCTGGATTAGTTTTGCCAGAGTAGGCTCAGCATTATGCGATGGGCGCTACATTTCCCTGAAATAGCTCCATGTTGTGCAGCTGAATGCAGAGAGACGAGTGTTACATTAGTAAAATGCTGCCCAACAAGACAGAAAACACATTCATTATTTAACTTTATTTATTATTTTAGTTATTTATTATTTTATCTGTCCTGAAGAGCCGTCACTTTAAGACACATCTGTTGTTTTCTGATAGTTTAACAACACAATTGTGGCCTAAATTGTGTTTTAAAGCAAATTTGTGGCCGACGGATTCATGCAGGGGGTTGTGAGGTAAATCAAACTTATTATTCCAGATTTTCCATCATCAACATTCCATATAAGCTCAGAAGACTCGTGTAGGATCTCTGGTGGTTCTGGATGGTAAATCAAATGTCTATATCTGTGTTGTAGTCATGGCGACGTCTGGTTCCCATCACCGCCACTGTAAAGACGTCTGAACCAGTTCACACCAAACCCTCTGAACCTCTCTGACTATATCTCATACACAGAGTTATGCAGAAATTTTGAAAAATTGGTGGAGTTCCCCTGTAAGTGTAGTAATGAGGCACGATTACTGAAGTATGTTCCACTCCTGATTGTGATATAAATGTGAGCTCAGGCTGAGCTGAACGTGCTGCAGAGGATGTGTGGAATTACAGTAATCATTTAAGTCAGTGAGCAGCTCCTGAACGCTCGGTGGCGTCTGGCTCCTCGTGTGCGTCACAGTTGTATCTGTGGCTGGAAAATCCGGAGCGGAGCTGGTCTGTTAAAGCCATTAAGGACTCTGTCTTCATCTCATTCTAACTCACACACACACTGAGCTTCTATAAAGTGGTCTTGGGGGGGTTTAAGTCCAGAAAGCCCACTTTTCCATCTTGGTTCCAGATGATGCAGTGATTTGCGTGCTGCTGCTGCTGCTGCTGCTGCTTGGCTGCAGCTCTGAGTGATCTGGATGATTATTGAGGTTCTGGCCTCCTGCCTCGGTTTCTCTCACCCTAACTGTGTGTGTGTGTGTGTGTGTGTGTGTGTGTGTGTGTGTGTGTGTGTTGGCTCCAGAGTCTCCTACAGCGTGACCCATGTGTGTTTGAGACCAATTGGCTAATAAACACTGGTTTCATCTAAACGTTTGTAGACACCTGCTGATCCATCATTTCCTCTGATTACTCTCTCATTACACTGGCGTTCGGTTCTCCAGGTAGTATTCATCTTTTTTTATTTTTTTATTGAATGTTTTTGTTATGTATGTGGATAATGTTGAAAATAAAGAAATAGTAACTTTACAGGAGAAGGAAAAACCTACTCTATTTTTAATGTAAGTCAATGGAACCGGACGTCTTTCCAAGCCATTTTGGGCCGTTTCTTATGGGCCATTGATTGTGAAATTTACACACAATGTAAAAGACAACAGGCTTTTTCAAATGTTCAAAAACTGGAAAACATTAAAAATGGAGATATAAAATATATAATCCATCCATGTATCCGTCTATCTGTCTATCTATCCGTCCATCTGTCTATCCATATCTGTGGTAGTTTTTTTTTTTTTTTGTTTTTTTTTTGACATCTGTGGTCCAAATGGAAGGCCTAGCTCTTAGTTTCAGTTCCCCACTGGTCTCTGACCCCCTCCGAAGGTGGTGACCGGATCATTGCACCCCGTTCAGAGGGTCTCTGAGAGTCTCGGAAGGTCAGTGAGTGTCTCGGGTCTCTGAGATTCACTCAGAGTGGAGCTCCAGTGCAGCCTCATCATGAAGTGGCCCAGTGCTGGTTATTGTGCAGTTTAATGAGTGTGTGTGGGGACAGTGAGCTAGCAGTGGTTCCTCTCTGCGCACAGGTGAGCAGAAAGTGCCAGAGTGAATTAGCAGGGCAAGTGGCCATAGAGATTCTCCCATGATCACCTTTGAACTTTTGTTCCTGCATGAGCTGATCCAGTAAATGGGGGATTTGTTTTTATTTTTCTTCTCCCTCCATCACTCCGTGCCTCCCTCCATCCGCAGCCTCTGCTGTTGTCGTTTCGCGCTGTGAGGAATGAGAGGAATTCAGACCAGCCTGCACTTCATACTCACAGTGGAGCTGTGTGTGTGTGTGTGTGTGTGTGTGTGTGTGTGTGTGTGTGTGTGTGTTAACCACTCATGATGCTGCTATTCAAATGCTGAAATCACTGAATTTGCTGTTAAATACAGAAATCATTATTTGAGTCTGTTTAAATAGTCAAATCTCCATCTGGATGTTAAAATTACTATATTTATATAGTGTGTGTGTATATATGTATATGTATATAGTATGATATATATTTTACTATATTAATCTTTATTTAATTACTGAAAACACTTTTGAATTGAAACCATTGATGGTGGTAGTGTGTTAGTGTGTGTTGCGCTGGTCTGAGTGGATCAGACAGCAGTGCTGCTGGAGTTTTTAAACACTGTGTCCACTCACTGTCCACTCTATTAGACACTCCTACCTCGTCGGTCCACCTTTTAGATGTGAAGTCAGAGACGACAGCTCATCTGCTGCTGCACAGTTTGTGCTGGTCATCCTCTGGTCCTTCATCAGGGGTCACAGGACGCTGCCCACAGGACGCTGCCCACAGGACGCTGCCCACAGGAAGCTGTTGGCTGGATATTTTTGGTTGGTGGACTATTCTCAGTCCAGCAGTGACACTGAGGTGTTTTAAAAACTCCAGCAGCACTGCTGTGTCTGATCCACTCAGACCAGCACAACACACACTAACACCACCACCACCACGTCAGTGTTACTGCAGTGCTGAGAATGACCCACCACCCAAATAGTACCTGCTCTGTGAGGGTCCATGGGGGTCCTGACCACTGAAGAACAGGGTAACAGAGTATCAGAGAAACAGATGGACTACAGTCTGTAACTGTAGAACTACAGAGTGCAGCTATACGGTCAGTGGAGCTGATGAAGTGGACAGTGAGGTGGTCAGAATGTTACGCCTGATCGGTGTAAATCTGCCTGTTCAGTCTGAAGCAGTTTAGCTCCGCTCACTCACACCGAAGTTAGGAGTGTTTGAGCACAGACTGTTTTTAAATGTGGCACAGCTGATCAAAAAAGAGCTCTTTTGCATAGATCAGTTTCAGGCACGCCTCCTCTGACATCAGCATCAGCACAAAAACACTGCCCTTCATGGAATGGGTTTCCATGGCCGAGCAGCTGCATCCAAGCCTTACATCACCAAGCCCAATGCAAAGCGTGGAATGCAGTCATGTAAAGTGCCGCCACTGGACTCTAGAGCAGTGGAGACGTGTTCTCTGGAGTGACCAATCACGCTTCTCCGTCTGGCAATCCGATGGACGAGTCTGGGTTTGGCGAGTGCCAGGAGACGGTACCTGCCTGGCTGCACTGTGCCAGCTGTAAAGTTTGGTGGAGGAGGGATAATGATATGGGGTTGTCATTCAGGGGTTGATCTAGAGCCCTTCATTCCAGTGAAGGTCAATCTTTATGCTTCAGCACCAAGGCATTTTGGACAATTCTATGTCTCCAACTTTATAGGAACAGTATGGGGAGGAACCTTTTCCGTTCCAGCGTGACTGAGCCCCAGTGCACAAAGCAGCCCCATAAAGTCATGACTGGGTGAGTTTGGTGTGGAAGAACTCGATTGACCTTCACAGAGCCCTGACCTCAACCCCATCACACACCTTTGGGATGATCTAGAATGGAGATTGTGAGCCAGACCCTCTCGTCCAACATCAGGGTCTGACCTCACAAACGTGCTTCTGGATGGACGGACAGAAATTCCCACAGACACTCTCTGACATCTTGTAGGAAGCTTCCCAGAAGAGTGGAAGCTGTTAGAGCTGCAAAGGGGGACCAGCTCCATATTAATGCCTATGGATTCAGAATGGGAGTCATTAAAGCTCCTGTAGGCGTGATGAGTAGGTGTCTCAATGTTTTTGTGCATGTAATGTATTTACAGATGCATACGCTGTTACCACGGCAACCAATGCAGATAGACTGGTGATGTCTGGTCATGCAAATCCAATCTGATCACCTGCAAATAACAGAGTGGACAGTCGCTTCAAAAGATCTGATTTGAGCTACGAATCCAGTTTGCCTGCAGCCTTACAGGCCCAGTCAGATCGTCATGTAGAAATGAACTGGTTTTAGTACAGTAAACCACACAACACGCAGGGCTGAGATGAGAGTAGCTTCACACACCAGCCTCATCTTTTAGCCTCAGTTTTGTGCGGCTGGTCCTCAGACTGACTGTCTTGTGCCTGTCTGGTCGCCCGTCTGGCTCTGTCTGTTATTTCCTCTAATTACTGCAGTCTGCTTACTGTGGCACTGATATCGTACAGTGTACATGCCAAAGGAGGGAGATGATGAGGTTGCGACACACCTGGGGGGTGGGGTGGGGGTGTAGTGGCGTTGGTGGTGTTGATGGGTGCTGTGATAGCTGTGTGTGTGGTTTGGGTTTAAAGCTGAGTTGAATGGTGGATGGAAAGAGTTCTCTGAGCTGCTCTTGCTCTATCGGAAGGAATGTAGGAATGCAGGAGTGTGTGTGTGTGTGTGTGTGTAGTCCAGTGAGCCTCCGTTCACACACACACTTCCTCTCAGAACACACACAGGGCAGCAGCGACGCAGACCGTGTGCCTCTGTGTGTGGTTTTGATCTGAGTGCTGTTGTTTCGGCTGTGCTGTAGGTGTGGAGTCTGCGCTCGCGGGTCCGTCTGAATTCGTGTAGAAGAGGGTGGTTCAGTTTTCACACGTGGCTTCCACACGTTGGTACCAGGAAGATCCAGACAGACAACGTGTGTTTAACAGCTAAGTGTTCATAGACCCCCGGGAGTACAGGGCACTCAGGGTAATCAGGACACTCTCACACAGACGTTTGCGTACACTTTGGTCCTGTTTGTTGGGGCTTGAGCGATATATTGGGCGCATAATTATTTGCTGTAAATCATAATTTCTCAGTGTGAAATTTTACAAGAATGCAAAAAACTTCAAATACATAACTTTTGTATGTTCAGACTGTAGTCCATCTGTTTCTCTGATACTCTGTTACCCTGTTTTTCAGTGGTCAGGACCCCCATGGACCCTCACAGAGCAGGTACTGTTTGGGTGGTGGGTCATTCTCAGCACTGCAGTAACACTGACGTGGTGGTGGTGTGTTAGTGTCTGTTGTGCTGGTCTGAGCGGATCAGACACAGCAGCGCTGCTGGAGTTTTTAAACACTGTGTCCACTCACTGTCCACTCTATTAGACACTCCTACCTTGTCGGTCCACCTTGTAGATGTGAAGTCAGAGACGACAGCTCATCTGCTGCTGCACAGTTTGTGTTGGTCATCCTCTAGTCCTTCATCAGTGGTCACAGGACGCTGCCCACAGGACGCTGCCCACAGGACGCTGCCCACAGGACGCTGCCCACAGGACACTGCCCACAGGACACTGCCCACAGGACGCTGCCCACAGGACGCTGCCCACAGGACGCTGCCCACAGGACGCTGCTGGCTGGATATTTTAGGTTGGTGGACTGAGGTGTTTTAAAAACTCCAGCAGCACTGCTGTGTCTGATCCACTGAGACCAGCACAACACACACTAACACCACCAACACCACGTCAGGATTACTGCAGTGCTGAGAATGACCCACCACCCAAATAGTACCTGCTCTGTGAGGGTCCATGGGGGTCCTGACCACTGAAGAACAGGGTAACAGAGTATCAGAGAAACAGATGGACTACAGTCTGTAACTGTAGAACTACAGAGTGCAGCTATACAGTAAGTGGAGCTGATAAAGTAGACAGTGAGCGTAGAAATGAGGAGGTGGTCAGAATGTGACGCCTGACCGGTGTATGCTTTTATATCACTTGCAGCCCTTTTAAACTCTAGTAATACTGTGAAGCGCAGTAATATGTGGAGATGGTTTGATGGGATGAACTCATTAGCCCAACCCCACTAACTCGCCCAATGACAAACGAACATATTTGATGTTTTAGATTTTTAGCTTCTATTTTGCCTTCTTTTCTGATTTGATGCACAGGTTTCACTAAATTCTATTGCCAGCCTAAACATTTGAGTGGAAAATAGAATTGAGCTGCATCAACTCCACCAGTGTGCAGAAGCTTCTGATAAGCAGGTCAGGGCCGCCTGAGAGCCATGGAATTTCTTTCTACAGTGGAAGAGAGAAGATTCAACAATCTGACGTTTATTTATTTATTTATTTATTTAAAAAACAAAGATCTCAACATGGTCAAACGAGTCCCTCTAGTTCCTGACCAATAAGCCTGGAATGTTGTAAAGGCGTAAGTTTTGATCAGTGAGCTAGAAATACTGTAGAATCGTCAGTGTTTCTTCCTCACTTGTCCACTTTTCTTTGTTTTTTTATATGTTTTGTTTTGTTTTTTATTCTAAGACTGTTACTTTTCTCAATCTGAAGTCTACCTACCGTCTTTATTTGGGGTACTGTTTTGTCTTTTTGGCCCTTGGGTCACCAAAAGACATTGCACTTTGGCCTCACCAAGACAAAAATGCTGTACATCCCGGTACCTACAGTGTACAACTGCTATATTGCCGTTAGTAAAATCTAGTGTATTGCTGTATTTCATGTGGGTTGTTTATTAGAAACACTTCATTTTGGTTTTAACTTTAATAGTACCAGTAAATGTCCAGACCAAAACTTTAAAATGAACACTATCCACTCTGCCAGTCTCATTTACTCCAGGTGAAATACATGCAGTGAACGCATCCCATAATCTACACATTTTCCAATATTAAGTTTTCAATTTTGCCTACAAACAAATACTGTGGCTCAGCAGCCCAAGAATCCAGCTCACCTGCATATCTGCTGGGCTTTATTCTCCTAGTAAGTAAGTAAAACTTAGCACTTTTCCAGAGTGAACTCACAGAGTGCTTTACAAATAGACCCCAAAAGCCCGGCCCCCCTCTGATTTCAGGTTAATACGAAGAACAGTTAATAACCCCTGATTAGAGCTCAGTGATGTATGCTGGAGCCTCGTTAGGAACGGCCTTTATTCTCCTGGGCAGCTTGTGGGAAGGTCTTGTGTCCTGGACGCTGGACTGATCGAGTGAAGCTGTCACAGTGATGATCTGCACCGATATCTGACTGTAGATAACGGTCATTATGGACATGATTGGTATTTTCGTACTGAAAAGCACATCAGCCGAGATGCACAATTCCCATAATGTAGATAACGCTCACCTCCACAGTCTGCTGGTGAGATTCAGCGCACGTTCAAGGTCATCTTATGAGAATATATGTTATTTTCTCCTGAGGGGTGTGTGTGTGAGGTTCATATAACACCGAGGACTGCACTTGGTCTCCTGGGACATGCATAACTCAGGATAATGATATTACTCATTGTTTCTCAAGCACCTTTTTAAGGGCAAGTTTATGTTGTGCTTTACAAGAAGATGACAAAGAGAGAAATGAAGGGATAACCAAATTTGGCTGGAGCAGGACTTTAGTTGGCCTGTTCTGTTGTTCTGCTGTTCATATGTGTAATAATAATAATAATTGTGTGCAAAAACTCAGAGGTACTATAATTTGAACTGCTTTTTACTAGATGGTTCATATTTATTATTACAGTCATCACCACTTTACTATATTCATAAGTACTGAAATCTCATGTACTTATTGCAGTTTTTCTCTTTATCTTTGTTTTAAATTATTAAAGTGTTTATTCTTTTACATACATGGTTTCAACTGTAACGACTGCGATTTCCCTCTGGGATCAATAAAGGATTCTTATTCGGATTCTCCTCATGTTCATAGCTGATCTGACTGACTTTCTCTGGGAGGATGACGTTCCTTCACACGGCCTCATGCTGTAGAACACATTCAGCATTAGAGCTGCTCAGAGTACGCGGACATGAGACCAGGTATGAGAGGAAAACCTCATATGTTGGTGAATGGGACGTATGCAATTGTTGGGAGTCTCTGGAATGTTTTTCCTCCATTCACACTGGTTCACTGCTTTGGCAGTTTGTGCTCTGAAACATTGAAAGGACACCTGACAACGTTAGAATGGTGGATTTGGGTGGAAAATATTGGTCTTTGTTGATGAATGATATGGAAGTGTTTCTTCGAGAATAGAAGTTTTGGTGGAGAGTGATGGTGTTTTTGTGGAAAACTGGTGGTGTTTGGTGGAACATGATGGCGTTTTGGTGGAGATTGATGGTGTTTTGATGGAGAATGATGGTGTTTGTTGAAGAGTGATGGCATTTTGGTTGAGAATAGTGGCATTTTATTGTAGAATCAAGAGCGTTTTGGTGGAGAATGGTGGTGTTTTGGTGGAGAATGATGGTGTTTTGGTGGGGTTTAATGGCATTTGGTGGAGAATGGTGACATTTTGGTGGTGACCGATGGCGTGTGGTGGAGATTGATAGCATTTTGGTGGAGGATGATGTCAGTGTTGTGGAGATTTGATGGCTTTTAGTGGACAATGATGGCGTTTTGGTGGAGAGTTATGGTGTTTGGTGAGGAATGAGCTTGTTTCTGGAGAATCATGTTTGTTGGAGAATGATGGTGTTTGGTTAGAGATCAGACATTAATGATCATGTTTGTTGGAGAATGATGGTGCTTGGTAAAGAAAGGTGATGCTGTGAGAAGAATGAACTTGTTGGTGAGGAATCATGGTGTTTGATTAGAGAATGTTGGTGCTTAGTTGTGGAATTTTGTCTTGTTGGAGAAAATTGGGGTTTATCAGAGGCCGATTGTGTTTTGTTGGAGAATGACTGCATTTGATGGAGAATGATGGTGTTTGGTTACAGAATGATGGTGTTTTCTGAAAAATGATATTGTTTTGTGGAAAATGGTCAGTGTGCTTTGGACTCATTTTAGGCCACATAGGCTCCTCAACTGTCCTCACTGTGAATGAAGAGCCTCTGCCGAATGAGCTTTAATGAGCTCCATGTGATCCGCAATCTGCAACTGATCATCTCAAAATCAATAAAAATCAATTTCCCATGATGAGATGCATCTCTGTTGTACTAGTGGTTGCTTTATGGGTTATTAACTGAGTCTCAAGTATATATGTTCCTGTCATCTCCAGATCCAGAACCCTAACCGCTTTAATGTACTTTCCGAGGTGGTCACTGCCACGATGCCTCTCATTTTACCATTAAGTCATTCAGAGCCATGGGAACATGAAGCTCTAATAACCACATTAATGTAAATTAAAATTTCATCGTGAAGCATCAAAAGGCACGTTTGGACAGCAGAGTGTGTGGGCAGGGTGACATGGTTCTGGCTGCATCCTCGGTTTGCCGGTTGTGTTCCCGAGGGAAAAGCTCGTTTTGTGTATCTGCCTGATGTTTGCTGGAAAAATTCCCCAGGTGTGTTTGAGCTGTTGGTGGTTACTGAGCACTCTCAGCTGGAGGCGCCCCAGAGACCATCGCAAACAGCTTCGCTTCCCAAAGAAAACTGTCTGCTGGTAATTTTTCTGCCTCATGTCAGTGTCTGTGTGTTTTTATGTCTGCACGTTGATCTTTGACCTTCTGGGGTCAGCCTCGCTCTCTGACCTGTAGGTTTCCAGGTTGGCCATCACCAGGGAAGCACTTCAGGCATCCTGCATGATGCTCTGTGGAAAGTTCACGATAAAACTGGTCCAGGGTTCTTTAGAAAAGAGCTTGTAACTGGTGAATAAGAGGAGAGAAGCGCCTGGTGAGATTCAGACTTTAGTGTTTGAAGTTCCCTGTGTTCTAGTGAAGGGAGTCATCGTTCATCTGGAATCTGAGTGGTACCTGGTAAATGGACAGACCAAGCCGTCGTTTAAGAACTAGCACCAACTATGTCTGACTGATGACTGTCTGAAGACCAGCTCACCGTCGTGTCTTGTCGCCTGTGAAAATTTGCACTCAAACACACTGAAGATACTAGAGCAAAAGCTAAAAGTGTAGAACTGCAGAAAGAAGTATGATAGAATGCTCTCCAACCTTTTCACACTAGTTCATTAGGCTTTCTCTCTTGAACGTCTGAGTGGTGACTTTTTGCGGAGAACGTTGCAGTTTGTGTGACGAGTGATAATGTTTGTTGGAGAATTATGTTTGTGGATGAAGAATGGTGGTGTTTGTTGGAGAATCGTGGTGTTTTTATAGGGAAATGATGGTGTTTGAATGGGAAATGATGATGTTTGGTGAGGAATGATGTTTGAAGGAGAATGATGGTATTTATTAGCAAAAGATGGTCTTTGGGTGAAGAGTGATGTTGGAGAATGTTGGTGTTTGGTGGAGAATTATGTTCTCTGGTCAGCAGAGATGGTGTTTGGTAGGTAATGATGAAGTGTGTTTGAGAATGTTGGTGTTTGCTGAAGAATTGTGGTAACTTGACGGGGCCTGATGGTGTTTTGGTGAGGAATGATGGTGTTTGGTGAGGAATGATGGTGTTTGGTGAGGAATGATGATGACTTGGAGAATGATAATGACTGTTTGAGAATATTGGAGATTTGTGGCCTTTGGGTGAATAATGATAGTATTTGGTGAGGAATGATAGTGTTTGGTGAGGAATGATGTTTGTTGGAGAATGCTCATGGTTGACAGAGTATTATGGTCTTTGAGTGGAGAATTATGGTGTTTGTTGGGAGAATATAAACCTTTTTCGCACTTCTGTGTTTCTTTAATGCAGAGGTGTAAATAGCAGCGTTAAACAGCTTCTGGTCAGACTGTAAACGATGGCTGATGCTGCCTGAAATCACTGCTGTGTTTTTAAATGCACCAATAATTCAACCAAACAGCCTCACCTGAGTTTCCACTCGATCAAGTTTAAAAATGTTCAAGCTGAAAAGCTCCGCTCGTCATGTCTTACTTTTAACAAGGTAACCAGTGGTGGACAGTAACTGAGTAAATGTAATTAGTTTTTGTACTTTAGTATTTTTTTCATGTATCGTGTTTCATGTATTGGTCATACCGACCCAGTGCAGCACGCGGTTCAACGTCAGCGCAGCAGCGTAAAACTTTGGGAGAGTCTGTTCAACATAAATGATGAACTAACCTAACTTTGTGTAAATAGAGCTCAATATAGAAATATGTCCACATATGCAGTCGAGACTGACGCGGCTTTTTTCTGAATTTCTACAAACACCATTTCATTTTATAGTAAATTAGTTTGGGCTGGTTTATGTTTATGAACAGACGCCTACAGATCAACATAGTAAAGGAGCTCATCTGTGATCCTGAGTTTAAAGCCAGTTTTTATTCAACTTAAACTTGGAACTAAGTTGTAAATAAATCTGAAACTGAAACTTTGCTTGTGTGTAAAAAGTGATTTCAGAGCCACTCGGTTCTCCCTGATGGAAACTGTTTACCTTCAGTGTTTTGTGCTTCTGATCATTTTAATAGACGTCAGCGTCACTAATTAATGACCTTCTATTAAAAGACTGGTTTACCAAGAGAGACGCTGGAGGACTTTCACCTGAAATGAGTTCATGAAGCCAGTCTGGTTATAAAAATGATAACAGGACATCAGAGCCAGAATTACTCTTTTAGTACTTTTACTTTATACCTAAGTACATTTGAAGGGAAATACTTTAGTACTTTTACTCAAGTGGAGGTCTAAAGGGAGGAACTTCGACTTTTTCTGGAGGAATATTTTACCTTGAGTATCTACTTTAACTCAGATACAGGGTTTGTGTACTTCGTCCGCTGCTGAAAGTAACAGATCAAAACGAGAATAAAACTGGACCGGAGAGTGAACATGGGCTGTACAGCAGGACAGATTTACTCACGTTTATGATTAAAATGCTCCTCAGTGCGATGAGTGCAGGTCTGTTTGGGGATGTGTGAAATGCCTTTAGGTAGAGAATGAAAATATTTAGTGGGGGGGTGAAAAGGTTTGTTGGAGAATTGAGGTCTTTGGTGAGGAATCATGGCATTTAGTGGGGAATGATGGTGTTTGTTGGTGTTTAATGGAAAAAGAAGCACTTTGATTTGAGAATGATGACCCAAGGTGAAGAATAGATTGTTTGTATGTGTTATAAACTTTGGCTGTCGGTGTTTAAACCAAACCCAGAGTGTGAAATTTGTGAAAAATGACAGTAAAATACCCTTGGCGCCGCTGGGTGGGTACTCATAAATATGTGACAAATAGTTAAAGTCCATGAAATGAGGGCTTTATTTGGGTTCTTATATGCGAGCGTTCAAAACGTGGTGGGTCGTCTTTCCCCAGGTAACCCTGCATGAACAGCAGCAGTGCTGTATCTCTGAGGGTTTGTTGAGGTTAATTTGAGGAGTGCTCTTTCTCTCTGATTTGAGCTCTTGACCTGCTGACAGTGTCATCTTGAAGGAGCCTCTTGCAGACCTACTCCACAGTGACCACTCTCTCTTACCCTGTTTCTCTTTTTTCTCAATTACCTTCTCTCACTCTCTGCTTCGTCTCTGATTGGACGTGTCCTACGCTTGATCCCAGCTGTTGACCTCGCTCCCTGGTGCCAAAAGATGTGCTGTTGTCGGTACTTCAACTTAACTTCAAGCAATCAACATCAAGTCCACCACTTAAGTTAAAAGGAACAAGCTCTGAATCAGCTGACCGCTCTGATGAGGCTGAAGTGGCTCTTTTTCTTTAAAGCAGGTACATCCTCTGGCTTGGAGATCTACAGCACTTCGGCGTTGTACAGTCTCACATTTTGGATTTTTGTTCTACTGTTTGAAAGACAGTCCTGTGTAAAAGTCTGAGACCCCCTTTTTTATTGTCCACTCAAAACAGCCAAAAAGCAAGAAGCATACCAGATATCCGAGTGTTTCAGTGGGTCCCTCTTTCCCTTCATTCCAGCTTACACTCTTTTCAGGAGCCTCTCTTTCAGCTCCTCGAAGAACCTGCAGACACGCCTCCAAAGCTCAGTCTGAGAAGCTGGTTAATGATTTTCTGAAGTAATCAAACCCATTCAGTGGTGTTGAGGTCTGGACTCTGGGGTGGTCAGTCCATCGTCCAGCCTCTTTTCTCAGTGAGGTTCTTCTTGAACATCTACGCATCTTTACAGGGGGTCAACCAGCTCTTCCAGGTGATTTGTTAGGAAGCCCATTTTCTCTGAAGATTTTAATCAGTTTTTGAACTCCAGTTCTGGAAACTCCACTTTTCCTTACTCTTTCCTCTTCGTTGAGCAATACCTGCTAATACCTTGTGCTTAAAGGACCCTCTGACTGGAAATGAAACTCTACTATCTGACAGCTTTGTTAACACCTTCTAAAACCTCTAATGCAGGGCATCCTGTTCATGGATGTTCTCTAAATGCGATAAACCGAAATCTCTTTACTTTCTGTTCCGGCAGACTCTAACTGAGGTCTCCAGGTGGAGAATTAAAGTGTTCAACAGAGGTGTTTTCACTACATCAGGTTTTTCGCACTGTGTCCGACACCGAACAGGCGCAGTGCAGTCTGGCAAATGTCAAGTGACCTTTTAAAAATAGAGACACGATGATTCAAAGCTGTTCAAATTAGCCTCAGGGTCACCTGGGAGTTGAACACGCAGCTGTCTGCATTCTTAAAATATATTTTTCCACCATCGTTAGAATGAATAGCAGCAGTTCTGCTGAAGGGCTGACAAAACGTGCACTATATTTCCAAAAGTATTCGCTCGTCTGGCTTCACACGCATATGAACTCGACTGACATCCCATTTTTAATCCATAGGGTTTAATATGAAGTCGGTCCACCCTTTGCAGCTACAACAGCTTCAGCTCTTCTGGGTTTAGGAGTGTGTTTATGGTCATTTTTGACCGTTCTTCCAGAAACGCATTTGTGAGGTCAGACACTGATGGATGAGAATGAATGCCACATGAAGTTTGGAGGTCTGTAGTGATGGACTCTGCAGAAAGTCGGTGACCTCTGCGCACTATGCCCCTCAGCATCCGCTGACCGCTCTGTCATTTTACGTGGCCGACCACTTCGTGGCTGAGTTGCTGTCGTTCCCAATCGCTTCCACTTTGTTATAATCCCACTGACAGTGGACTGTGGAATATTTAGTAGTGAGGAAATTTCCCGACTGGACACCACGCTGGAATTCACTGAGCTCCTGAGAGCGACCCATTCTTTCACTAATGTCTGTAGAAGCAGTCTGCAGGACTAGGGGCTCGGCTTTATACACCTGTGGCCACGGAAGTGACTGGAACACCTGAATTCAGTGATTTGGATGGGGGACTGAAGACTTTTGGCAATCTAGTGTAGCTATTCAAAAACGTCACTCGCTGCTATCAGCTTACGCTTATAAATTTAGCCACTGTGGGTTTAGTAGCTGCAATAATTTAATAAAGTCAATTAAACAAACAGAAGCTCCTGTGTCCATGTAGCTGTTAGCACTTATAGCTCTTCTTGTGCAGAGATGGGGTTCACAGCTGCACCATGTCAGTTTACATGTTTATAAATTAAATCAGATACTTGTTTTACATACACTTGGATATGAACAAATAGGTAAAGATTCTATCTTCATACATAATAAACAATACAAAGAGTGTCAGACTTAAACGGTAGAACACCAGAGGGAGTGTGTTATCGTGAAATATGTTATTGGTGATAACTCCCTCCTCGAGTGCTCTACTGCTTTAATACAGCAGTTAAATAAATACAGTAAGAAATGAATAAACTGGCCGTGAACGCGGCTTTAATATGTTTTAATGTTCAGTTCCTTCCTCCTAATTAGAACTCCTTAACGAGCAGCTCGTTGCTACGTCAGAGTAACGAGCTCCGCCCACTCGCTGCTCAGCCGGCAGTTCGTTCTCCAGCTCCTTACGCTAAATTCCCAAACTGTCGTCTCCACTGAGCAGCTTTTCAGTCGGCAGCTGTGACTGAAGAACAGCTGAACAACCTGGAATCAGCCAGAAATGAACCCAACACCAATCGCCAGACGTGTCTGATCTTCAGAGTCGGACCAAATCAGACTGAGCCGTAAAACTGACCCAATATCAGGTTCAGCTCAGTTTGGTCAGTTTGTCCAGATCAGTATGAATGTTGTTTTGTTCCAGCCGGTCTGTAAAGCTTCTTACAGCCCGTTTAGTTTGGCGAATGGTGTTGGGTTCATTTCTGGCTGATTCCAGGTTGTTCAGCTGTTCTTCTGACTGTTTCTATAGCGACAATTTTAACTCATTTTGAGCTCAAAAACACAGCCAGTAAGCCAACAAACAAAGCTTTGAACTACTGTTCACACAAGTTCAACCTATTTCACATTAAAACACAACCAACTTCAGAAGATCTCTGTTTTACTAGTGATCATTCTCAATGTTCCAGACTGATCATCAGACTTGAGGACACATTTACAAAACAATAGGATCCAACTGCTCACCATGTGGCCGTGAGGGACAGGGATGCAGCTTCGCTTCCTGCTCTAAAGCATGGGGCGTGGCTAAAACAAGGCCCCGCCCATATACTAAAACTCAGTGACCCGAAAGCCTGAGAGCAAACTAAAATCTGTATGAATGCCTTATGTTTGAGTAGATGCTTGTAAATATCTGAGCTCTGAACACTGAGTGTTTTCATAACCGTGGGAGCGCAGCTTGACCGGTCCATGTACAAAGCTGGCGGAGTTCCAGCCCCGATCCTGTAACAGCACCCTCGGCTGAGTCTGCTGATAATTTGGGGTCTGGAAGTTGTTATGCGGCACTCGGAGCTGATCCTTATTGCTCCTTAGCATCTGAACAGCTGCTTATTACTCAAGAGGGAATGTAGTGACTCAGCCGGCTGATGTGGTGCTAATGTGGAAGAGCGTCTGAGGCCTGGCTGGGTGTTGATGGGGTTTGTATGCAAGTTTTAAAGTGGTGGTTGAAGACCAGCTTGTCTCCATGAATATCAGACTTTTGACTTGATTGGATATTTCTGTCTCTGATCATAAGCTTCAGATAATCATGAATCACAGAGTCCATCTATTGAAATCAGGGGTTGTCTTTGCATGAGGCAAAGGTGGGCAGTCAGTCATGATCCTGTATATTTGGGTCTTTATGCAACAACAGAAAATCGCAGGTTATAAATCATTTGAATGCTTTGAAATGAAAAAAAAAGGCTCATCAGGCTTAAAGGAAGGCAGATTTGATCAAAAATATGTAACTAACTATAGACATACTTATTCTCTAGATAGCCTACACTCTTAAAAAGGGTTCTTCAAAGGTTCTTTAGTAATCACAATGGTTCTGAATGGTAGAAAAAGCATTCCCATGCTTAAATGATTCCTTGCATTCATTAAAAGGTTCTTCTCCATCAGATTAATGGAGAATGTGTTATATAAGGTTCTGTGTGGCACCAAAAAGGGTTCTTCTGTTGTTATGATGTAAAGCTTGTAGCACTAGAAAACCCTATTTTAATTCTATATAGAACCTTTTTTTTTAAAATATGCTTTATAGAACCATATACAGCTAATTCTCCATCACTCTGAAAAACCTTCACTATGCAAAGACCTGTTTAAGCATGTGAATGGTTCTTTTAGTGTTCATGGTTCTACATAGAAGAACCAGCAGTGTCTGATTCAAGAACCAGCAGTGTCTGATTCAAATGTATTCAAATGGTCAAGTAAACAGCGCACTCTGGTCTCTTCGATTGGAGTAATGTCTCAAAATCTGATAAGAGTCTGGATTTTAACTCCGTAATCAGAGCAAGTCTGAGCATGTGTGAAAACAGACCGCGGTACTGGAAACAAGCGGCGCTTTTGGAGCGACGCTGAAATCAAACACATCCTTGACGAAGGATTTAAATAGTTTTCATCTTCTAGATCATGTATGTTCATATTTTCAAGTGAAGTGATGAGACTTTTGACAAAAAGCCACATCATGAAGTTTGAGTTTTACGTTTACGTCACGTCGTCTTCTGTGAGTTCATTGGCTGGTTGTAAAGCAGAGATCTGATTACTATCTGACTCATGTAGACCTGGAGTTTCCCCATTATCTGATTACTCAAGAGCATGTAAGCGTGTAGATCAGATTACTGTCAAAATCAGGTTTCCTGCTGTTATCAGGTTATTAAGTGCATGTAAACACAGTGTGTACAAAACTGGGCAGACCTCATCTTTTGAGACCCCACATCTTTTACAACCCCTGACATAAATCATGGAATCACCACACATGGAGGATGTTCTCCCAGCTTTATTTGCTATGTGGCTACGAAACAAATCACAGAAATGACTCAAAGCATTTTTGATCAATAGCTGAACATTCTGGCTTTGTGAAATATTCCTCAAACAAATTAAATAACTATTTTTTTTTTTTTTTTTTTTTTTTTTTTTTTTAACCTGTCATATCTGGCCATTTTTGCAATCGGAATGGTAATCCGAATGTACTGATGTACCAAACATATTTGTTTTCACAAGAAAAAGCTCTATAGGTTACTAAAGCCTATTCTTGTTAAAGTTTTTATTTTATTTGTTTGGCCAGGCCTGACAGGCAATAAAAAAGAGGACAGGAAAGAAAGAGAAGAAGGGAGGAGAGAAAAAAAAAAAATAATAATAATAATAATAATAATAATAAATCATAATAATGATAATTAAGTAAGTAAATAAATAAATAGAAAAAAAAAAAAATAATAATAATAATAAAAAAGAGAGAAAAAACAAATAAAATAAGTAAATAAACAGACAACTAAATAAAAATAAATAGATAAATAAGTAAGTTAAAAAAAAAAATAAAAAAAAAAAAGGGGAGGGGAAAAAAAACAATTATACAGATATACATACATATACATATTCACATATACATATACATATATACACCCAGACATAATTCTACTATTTGCTGCTACATACATACACATGTTTACATATCTATACATATGCCTCTATACATATACACCCACCCACCACACACATATATTAAATAGTTAAATAACTATTTTAATGAATGTCATATTTTTTCCAGATGAAGTAGAGGAGGACATTGTGTAATCACTCAATGTTAAGGAAAAAGATGTGGAATCATCTTGTCATTTGCATTTCTCAAGCAAATGCTGACACAAGTCTGAAAATGCAAAGCAGTCTCCAGTTAAAAGGAAGCGCTTGCAGACCATAACAAGCTGTTTGTCTTGGCTAATTGAAAGAAAACATGGCTCCAGCGAGAGACTTGTCAGTTGAAACAATGGAAATGATTATAAATCTCTGTCAACACAGAGTGTGGCCGAAGACGTTGGCTGTTTTCAGTCAGCTGTGTTTAAATTTGGTGCAAGTTTAAACAAAATGAAGACCAAGGAAGATACCAGAGTGTCAAAGCAAGATGCCTTGAAAATAGAAAATGCACAACCAGATGAAAAACAAATGGGCGGAAACGGGACTCGGTGTTTGTGACAGATTCTTAAGAAATTGGCTGAATGAAATGTGATCTACATACAGAAAAGCCAAACAAGAACCAGCACTAATATCTAAGCCAGCGGTCGGCAACATGCGACTCTTTTACTGCCCTGTTGTGGCTCCACAGCTGAATCAGATCAGTAGGTAATAATAAAATACAGTAAAATAAAGCTCTGCTGATTGTTAAACACAGTTTAACAGTAAATGGTCTTAAACACTGGAGTTAATGTAGAACTGCTGATTCACCCTTTAACCCTGAAGATCAGCAGATGGCTGGTCACCATAGCAACACAGACGACAGTCTCGCCCAGCTAGTAGCTATGAAACGGCAAAGAGAGAGATTTAAGACGAACATCGGTAATTTAGAGATGATATTGACTTATTGGTGTTTCTCATTCGCCAGCTTCTTTTTCTTTTTTTTTTTCTTAAGGTGGAATTTTCTTGTTCCACCTTAAAAGGTGCAGCAGTTACATTCTGGTAATCATTTGGACCAGGAAAATCAGGTGGACCAGGAAAATTTGAACAAGAATCTGGTGAATGAGAAGCGACTTTAGCCTCGTTAGAAAGTCAAACATTAAGACTTTTTCAAGAAATTGTTCTACTTTTGCGGAAACGTTTCCTGCAAGAGATGCTAGAAAAGCAGCTATAGCTGAGCTGAAGCTTAAATCAGAGCAAAATAAGTCTGTGTTTACAGCCAAAGTAGCAAATCGTTACTTTGATTGTAGTGTTGTGTGTAGTGTTGTGGCTCCCAAAGTGGTTTTGCTGGCTCTTTTTAACATTTGGGTTGCGACCCCTGGCCTAAACAGAAGAAATTATTCCACCAATAGAAAATATGTTTTAGAATGATGATGCATCTTGGCACAGATCAAAGCATGTTGCTGTTCTTCATGAAATGTATTTCAACTCAACGACAGGGTCATTGATCTCAGTCTGACTGAAAATTTATGGTGGAAAGTTTTTAAAACAATGGAAAATGAAAATTCATCATCCTGTAAAGCTCATCTGTCAATGGCTATTTGAGAACATTGGAACCAGCTTGATGTAGAAAGCTGTTTTTCATTAGTGAAGTCCATGAATTCAGGTTGCCATAAAAGCCCAAGGAGCAGCAAATAAATACTAATTGTGTTTGCATCCTCTCAACTTTCAGAGATTCCATTAGTTTTTTTACTTTATCTAGACAAATATATGCCATTTATTAAAAAACATTAATTTGCTTAAGGTATGTTTCACAAAGCCAGGATGTTCAGCTAATAGACAAAAATATTTTTGTTATATCTTAGACTTGTGTTTTTTTTGTTTTTTTGCTATAAAGTAAAGTTGGATGATCGTATTCCAAGTGTGGTGATTTCCGTAATTTTTCTACTGGCTCCATAAGCAGCACAGTGCTTGGACCCCCGATGATTGCCGCTCATGTAATTTGTAGATGGTTCTTAAGCTCTCAAAGTGGTTACAATCCGCAGATGTTCCAAATTTGTGTTTATCAGATGAAAAACTAAATGGAAGCTGATTGTCTTGCTTGCTAACAAGGATAACTTACTGTCTTGTCCAAAAGTTTGTGCACCCTGGTCAAAGTCCATGCTTTTGTTGTTGAAATAAGTTAATATGTCCCATACAGAGGCACACATCTGCACACTTTAATGCACAATTACTGTTTACTCGCTGAATTGAACATATTCAGGGGAAAAAAAGAAATGATGTGGCCTGTGCAAACTGTGACATGCCTGTTTGCGAAGGGGATTTGGAATTTCAAAGTAAGTCATACAGAATCCTAAACCAGGAGTTCGCAGCTTTTTCCTCCTTATCAGTAGAAAAATTCCAGCTTGGGAATTTTTCAACACAGTGATGAGAGATATACGTGTCACTGAACATGAAACTCCAACATATTAGGCCTAATGTAAGCTTGTTTTATACTAAGAATATGGCAGAATGGTGGCAAATTAACAGAAATGTTTCTTCTGTGCATTGTTTGTTTATTTATTAATTCATTTATTTACATATTTTACACTTTTTAACAACTATTTACAACGGCGATTGAGTGCATTTTTGTTTCTTGAGGCAAGGGACACAAAATAGTTGATGCTGCTTTGTGCACTTGTTGCAAAAGCCTGTGTTAGTGTTGTTTGCCATTTGAAAAGGTTTTATTTTTCATTCTTATCTGTTTTATACAAAGTGCCTTCAAAAGCACACTGTGTAGACCACCTGCTCGCCTCCGTTTTGACCCAGTGGTTTAGAAGGTCGGTACCACGTTATTGAAAAGCTGGATGAAGTTTGAACAAGTTGGGAAATGTTTTGGGAATGCATTTACCGAAAAAGATTTGGGTGACTATTGACTTCTAGTGTTTGCTAGCAATGTTGGCCTTGTACACTAAAAAAAATTTATCTCGTCAAGTTAAATGATCTCAAATAGTCAATAAATTGAATATTTTTTCTGTTAAGATTGTTTTAAGCTTAATTTTAGACTATTTATGTTACTTCTAGACATTTTTGTACTTGTTTTAAGTAATTAAAAGTGATTAAAAAGAAATTTTATTAAGTAAAATGATCTCACTATATTGGCAGATAATTTTGCTTGTTTTAAGAAATGTGCTCCAAACCAGGCAAATTATCTGCCAGTATAGTGAGGTCATTTTATTTTATAAAATTACTTAAAATAAGTGAAAAGGGTCTAGAAATAAGCTAAGTCATTTAATAGTCAGTGCACAACCATCTCAGCTTGGGAAATATTACACTTCGACTAGGGTTAAGATCATTTCACTAGACAAGATGCCAATTTTTGAAGTGTAGCTCCAGTTTTAAACTAAAGAAGCAAAATCTGGACACCAGACCTGTCCTGGCCGAGCGACGTTTATCTAGGGTAAATTATGTGAATTATATTTTTGCCAAAAAAATATGTTAAAAATAAAGGTTTCCAAATGGCTCTTCTCTGCATGAATTCATGGATGTATGAAAAAAATTTGGTATTTAACACCTTATTTGGAGGTTCTATAGTCTTTAAAAGTGCATATATTTGCATATATTTAAATGCATAAATTTACAAAAATCACCCTGAAGACTCCAAAGAAGTCATTCTGGCATACCAGATTCATGGTTCTCTCTCTCTCTCTCTCTCTCTCTCTCTCTCTCTCTCTCTCTCTCTCTCTCTCTCTCTCTCTCTCTCTCTCTCTCTCTCTCTCTCTCCCCCTCTCTCTCTCTCTCTCTCTCTCTCTCTCTCTCTCTCTCTCTCCCTCTCCCTCTCTCTCTCTCTCCCTCCCTCCCTCCCTCTCTCTCTCTCCCCCTCTCTCTCTCTCTCTCTCTCTCTCTCTCCCTCTCCCTCTCCCTCTCCCTCCCTCCCTCCCTCTCCCTCACTCCCTCTCTCTCTCTCTCTCTCTATCTCTCTCTCTCTCTCTCTAGCTCTCTCCCTCTCTCTCCCTCCCTCCCTCCCTCTCTCTCCCCCTCCCTCTCTCTCTCTCCCTCTCTCTCCCTCTCCCTCTCCCTCTCCCTCCCTCCCTCTCCCTCCCTCCCTCCCTCCCTCTCTCTCTCCCTCTCTCTCTCTCTCTCTCTCTCTCTCTCTCTCTCTCTCTCTCTCTCTCTCTCTCTGTGTAGATGAAGAATAGTAAGAGTGAGCAGGAGAGCCGCTCACTGTTGCTGAGGAGTCTGCAGTACCTGGAGCGCTACATGTACCTGATCCTCTTCAACACCTACCTGCACCTGGAGAAGAAAGACTCCTGGCAGCGCTCCTTCAGCACCTGGATGCAGCAGGTGAGACAAACCTGCACCACTGTCCCTTTCGCAGCCCTTTCTAATCAACACCTGAAGCCCAAAACGGTGCTAATGCACACCTGCGCACAGTAATCAGCACCTGAGCGCGAGATCCACTGATAATCAGCACCTGAGCCCAAGATCCACTGATAATCAGCACCTGAGCCCAAGATCCACTGATAATCAGCACCAGTAACACCTGTGTAATAACTGATGACTGTTTACAGCAGTTATCACTAACGCGCTGATGGTTGAGCTCAGTAATGATGATCTGCAGATGAGTCAGTTCTACACTCATCTGAGCAGCTGAAACAGAACACTAGTATTCACACAACTGTTCAAAAGTTTGGAACCATGCGCAGTGTTCATAAATATTTAGGCGTTTTACAGCATATATCAGGGTTCGGCAACATGAGGCTCCAGTGCTGCATGCGGCTCTTTTACTGCCCTCCACGGCTGAATCAGATCAGTAGGTGATAATAAAATAATCCTCCTCTACAGTAAAATAAAGCTCTGCTGATCCTTCAACACAGTTTAACAGTAAATGGTCTTAAACACTGGAGTTAATGTAGAACTGCTGATTCACCCTTTAACCCTGAAGATCAGCGCAGACGGCTGGTCACATAGCAATGCAGACAACAGTCTCGCCCAGCTAGTAGCTATGAAACGGCAAAGAGAGAGATTTAAGACGGACATCGATAATTTGGAGACGAATGGGCTGATTAGTGTTTATAATCACTCCAGCTGGTTTCCTGATGCGTTTGATCTGCAACGGGAAACTGAAACACTAAAAAGTCGCGAAGCTGAAGTCGCTTCTCGTTCGCCAGCTTCTTGTTGGAATTTCATTCCCATTCCACCTTAAAAGGTGCAGCACATTTAAGGTGGAACGAAAAAATTCGAACGAGAAGCTGGCGAAGGAGAAGCGAGCTCAGTCTCGTAAAAAGCCGAACATTGAGAGACATTTTACAAGAGAATTTTCTACTTTTGAGGAAACGTTTCCTGCCAGAGATGCGAGAAGAGTGGCTATAAACGAGCTGAAGCTTAAAGCTGAGCAAAGTGGCTCTACGTTTTTATTTTTTTAAGCCTGTCCTAGCTTATTAGTACATACGGAGACCTATTTACAGCCAAGATGATGTAACTTTAATTAAATTCAATGAAATGAACATAAAACGATGGTCTGAATTTGGGTTGCGACTCCTGGTATAAACAAAAAACAAAACTTAGGCAATGTGTACTTTAACAGTATAAACATTTCTCCAAAAGCTATTTTTAGGTGATTTATTTGATATTTTATAATCAATTAAAATAATAAATAACATACTGTTATTATAACTATCTATTTAAAGTCATTTTTGATTGTTTTCCGCCTCGAAATTTGATCTCCACTTTTGAGCTATGGTGGATTTCAGACATTCATTTCAGAACTTCCTTCGTGATGTTCCGTGGTTCTGTTCGTCGTCCAGCATGTCTTATTTGTCCGACTGATTGTTTGAGAAAGGCAGTGTTGATTAGACAAGCGAATCATTTTCTGTGTCAGCCAATTTTATCATAAAGCAAATGCTTTTGCTTTATTTGTCTCAGTTTCACGTTCATCAAAGTAGCTACTTTGTATGACGAACAGGTTCCAAATAATAATGGGACAGTTTTCTTTTCCAAACTGTGGATAAAAGCTTGTTCAAAGTGAGATGTTCAATTACGGAAGGCGATAATAGCTTGTTTCCCTGAACAGGAGCCCTGCCGACTGTGAACAGCTCCACCAGATTATGCTGATTCCGCCGCGGTTGGACCTGAGGCTGTTAAATGCGCTTTGTTGTTTAATAATTACTCGCCGATGTGTTTGAAATCCTCCTGCAGCTGAAGCCGCAGCTGCCAGCTCTGCGTTAGCGGCCTGCTGTGTGTTTTTAGTGGAGATGAAACACAACAACACGCAGATGATCCCTGGCAGAGTGAGTGTCTCTGCAGCGGATAATGTGACATTCACAGCTTTACGACTTCGACGTCGTGCACTGCAGCGGCTCCAGCTGCTGTAGAAGATCAAGGTTATTGGGAGGAGTTTCTGTGGTATTGGGAGGAGTTTCTGTGGTATTGGGAGGAGTTCCTGTGGTATTGGGAGGAGTTCCTGTGGTATTGGGAGGAGATCCTGTGGTATTGGGAGGAGATCCTGTGGTATTGGGAGGAGATCCTGTGGTATTGGGAGGAGATCCTGTGGTATTGGGAGGGGTTCCTGTGGTATTGGGAGGAGTTCCTGTGGTATTGGGAGGAGATCCTGTGGTATTGGGAGGAGATCCTGTGGTATTGGGAGGAGATCCTGTGGTATTGGGAGGAGATCCTGTGGTATTGGGAGGAGATCCTGTGGTATTGGGAGGGGTTCCTGTGGTATTGGGAGGAGTTCCTGTGGTATTGGGAGGAGGACTGTTTGAACTGGGTTGGGTTTTTGTTGAACTGGGAGGAGTTTTGGTTGTTTGCTTGACGTACGAAACCTGGGTGTGATCTTAGACTCTGAGCTCTGTTTTATTTGCAAGTAAACAGTCACTGAAGCAGCTTTTTATCGTTTTAAGAAATATTGCTAAAGTCAGCCAACAATCATCTAATCACACTGATGGGAAGGTGGTGGATGAAGATCTCCATGCTGGAGAAGAGAAGCTCAGCTCAGCTCAACTGACCAGGGCCTCCATTTACATGTTGGCCTCCGTAGCTCTGTCTTGTGTTGAGGCTGTTCTGCTGCTGACTGTGTCGTGTTGTGTTTACTGAGTCTCGGCTGCTGCAGTGTGTATGTGTGTATAACCGTATCCACAGAGTTATTTGGACTGTGGGGTTTACAGGCTGATGGTAGGTGAACGTACCAGTCACTCACCCTCTGAGCTCCATACAGCGTCTGTGTGCTGTTTCGCTCATGACCGGTGACCCCAGGGCTGCTGTGGCCAGCTGTGCTCTGTACTAAACCCTGGAATTTATGAGCATGCCAAACTAATGACCATCACCCCCTGCATGGGTTATGAGTGTGTTACACCCCCCCCCAAACATTCTCTCATTTTCCCACCACCATCATATGGGAAGCTGAAGTGAACAATAGCTAGTAATACTGCTACAGCTATTATTATTATTACTACTATATACACTACTAAAAATAACTACTGCCTCTTTCACTGCTATTAAAGGGGAATGTTCGTAATGTCTGCATAACTGTGGGCCGGTTTGGTGGGAAAAGGTTCAGATGTCTTTACAGTGGTGGTGATGGGAACCAGGCGTCGCCATGACTACAACACAGATATAGACATTTTATTTACCATCCAGAACCACTAGAGAACCTACACGAGTCTTCTGAGCTTATATGGAATGTTGATGATGGGAAAATAGTGGAAAATCTGGAAAAAGAATGCATCTGATGTAAAACCACCACAGAACATCAGTCCGTGAATTCATAACCAGTTTATGTAGGAACTTTCTGTAAGGGAGCTTTTAAAGGCGGACATCTGGTTCCTATCTCCACCGCTGTGAACAGATCTGACGGAGTTTCTCTAGAAGAGAGCGTTTCACACCAAACCGCTCTGAAAGACTCGGTTTCCGTTTTAGTGTGTTGATCATGCAGAACGCTGGAATTCCCCCTCAGGGCTATAAGATGGTACTAATACCAATATGACTACTCTTAATACTGTTGGTATTGTTATTAATACTTGATTACATGACAGAAACTAATACTACTGCTGCTATTAGTAGTTAATGCTACTACTGCTGATTCTACTGGTACTGTATTGATGTGACTTCCAGTTCTAATACTAATAGTAGTTATGCTGCTGCTGTTACTGGGATTTCTGTTAATGCTGCTACTGTGTACAGTACTAAAGCTGTGTGAGTGAGTGAGCGTGGTGCTAGTATTTTGGTCTCATTATGGCCTTAATTTAATGTAGTAGTGAGAGAGTGAGCGTGAGAGAGTGAGCGTGAGAGAGTGAGCGAGAGAGAGAGTGAGGGAGAGAGTGAGGGAGAGAGTGAGGGAGAGAGTGAGGGAGAGAGTGAGAGAGAGTGAGAGAGAGTGAGAGAGAGTGAGTGAGTGTGAGTGAGAGAGAGAGTGAGAGAGAGAGTGAGAGAGAGAGAGAGAGAGTGAGAGAGTGAGAGAGAGAGTGAGAGAGAGAGTGAGAGAGAGAGTGAGAGAGAGAGTGAGAGTGAGTGAGAGAGTGAGAGAGTGAGTGAGAGAGTGAGAGAGTGAGAGAGTGAGAGAGAGAGAGTGAGAGAGAGAGAGAGCCAAGGTCAGTCGTTCTTTTGCAAATCTAAAAATGAAAACACTGATGTTTGAGTTCGAACAGTTTAGTTTACCCTGTCTGACCACAGGAGAACCAGGAAAATGTATAATTGTTTTAGCAATGTTTATTTATTTGAAGAAGAAAAAAAAAAGTATAAACTCAAGTTAAAATGTAAGGATAAAGATTTCTACGGGTGTGTGAGTAGATGCCTGTTTACATTGAAATTAGTCTGAAAAGTCAGGCTCAACTAGTCAGTCAAATTCTGCAACCAGACCAGCACTGTTGAGTTAGCTGGCAATTATTATTATTATTATTATTATTATTATTATTATTATTTATTGTTTTTTGTTCAAACAATATTAGTATAGTTTTTAATATAGTTTATAGAGTTTCAGAAACAATTATAAATGCTTAAATAAAATGACAGTGGATTGTTATTATGGGATGTCTGTTGACTTTTTATAAGAACCATTTTTAAAACCAAAAAAAAAAGTAAAATCCGAAGAAAAAGTAAAAGTAAATCCGACGTATTTTTATTGTGCCGCTTGTTGTGAGTTTGGTTTGTTTGTAATAATAACAGAGCTGAGCCCCGTGACCCTGGCAAAAACACTAAATGTCTGGCTTTTTGTTTTCATTTTCTGTTCCACCTTAAATGCAGCAACATGAATGTAACTGCTGCACCATTTGAGGTGGAAATTCCTCTAAGACTCCAGCCTCGGCTTTGAGTCATTTGTCGTCATAGCGTCATCTGACGCAGCTGAGCGAGTCAGGCCGTGCCTCATGCATGATAAGAGTAGCTCTGCGATAGAGTAGCCATGCTAGGCTATTGCTAACCCCAAAAGATCAGCCGTTCCTTTATATCCACTGCCTGGAAAATAAAGTGTTCTACGTCAGGCTTAGACAGCGAGAGGCGATCAAAGCTCTGCTGTCTTTTTATTTTCCTTTGAATCGTGACTGAAACATCCCTGAATCAGACTCTCAGATAAACAGGATAACATTAGCCTGGTCTGTGCTGTCTGTGGGTCGTGGATGGACTGGATGTCACTGGATGGACTGATATGTTGCCCCTTACAAGGACACAGTTTACATTAGAAGAGAACTTTGGTGAAATATATCAGGCATTTATTGGACATTGGAAGGTCGTTCATAGGGCATGCTTTGTACGTACTGTGGCCTGCAGGAGCAAGACTGGCCCACTTGGGAAAGAAAACAGGGATTGAGGTTCTCTGAGGCCTGAAAAATGTCAAGTATGTTTGAATAAGCACATTCGTTCCTGATCTGTATTCATTAATGTTGCCCACTTGAGTCCAGACAGTGATATTACAGTGTTACGTGTGTGTGTGTGTGTGTGTGTGTGTGTGTGTGTGTGTGTGTGTGTGTGTGTGTGTGAGAGAGTGTGATTTATTGTACATTTGTCAGCGTTACTCTTCTCTTAGTGGAGCTCAGGATGATAAACAGACTTTAGAGCAGAACATGCACAGATTCACAATCACTCAACACAGCTGCTGTTATACATGCTCTTCATTCTCCCTCTCCTTTCTCACTCTTACCCTCTCTCTCTCTCTCTCTCTCTCTCTCTCCTTCTCTTTTTCCCTTTCCCTCCCTCCCCCCTCTCCTTTCTCACTCTTACCCTCTCTCTCTCTCCCTCTCTCTGTTGTATGTTAGTGGTCAGTCTGAGTGGTAGCTGGTGTTAGGTGTGTGCTGAGGTGTGCAGTGAGTGGTCAGTGCTGAGTCTGGTGGATGATGCTGTTATTAAAGCAGGTGGACGTCTGATTAGAGCTCAGAGGTGGAGCAGTGACCTGCAGGGTGACGGCTTCTGTTCAGGACCTTATTTATTTAGTTAATAATATGATGCTGCTACTGAAATGCAGTTCCACCCTTCATTTAAACGGCCGTTAAGTAGAAGTCATTAGTTTTTCAGGAGGGATTTGTGGGGAAATTAGATCCACTTTCATAATGAAGGAGAACGTGAAAAAAAGGACTAAGACTGTCCCCTCAGAGACTCGACTCGGACTGTCCCCTCAGAGACTCGACTCGGACTGTCCCCTCAGAGACTCGACTCGGACTGTCCCCTCAGAGACTCGACTTGGACTGTCCCCTCAGAGACTCGACTCGGACTATCCCCTCAAAGACTTGACTCGGACTATCCCCTCAAAGACTTGACTCGGACTATCCCCTCAGAGACTCGACTCGGACTACCCCTCAGAGACTGACTATCCCCTCAAAGACTGATTCAGACTTTCCCCTCAAAGACTCGACTCGGACTGTCCCCTCAAAGACTCGACTCGGACTGTCCCCTCAAAGACTTGACTCGGACTGTCCCCTCAGAGACTCGACTCGGACTACCCCTCAGAGACTGACTATCCCCTCAAAGACTGATTCAGACTTTCCCCTCAAAGACTCGACTCGGACTGTCCCCTCAAAGACTCGACTCGGACTATCCCCTCAGAGACTCGACTCGGACTATCCCCTCAGAGACTCGACTCGGACTGTCCCCTCAGAGACTCGACTTGGACTATCCTCCCAAAAAAGACTCGACTCGGACTGTCCCCTCAAAGACTCGACTCGGACTATCCCCTCAAAGACTTGACTCGGACTATCCCCTCAGAGACTCGACTCAGACTACCCCTCAGAGACTGACTATCCCCTCAAAGACTGATCCAGACTTTCCCCTCAAAGACTCGACTCGGACTGTCCCCTCAGAGACTCGACTCGGACTATCCCCTCAGAGACTCGACTCGGACTGTCCACTCAGAGACTCGACTCGGACTATCCCCTCAAAGACTCGACTCGGACTGTCCCCTCAAAGACTCGACTCGGACTGTCCCCTCAAAGACTCGACTCGGACTGTCCCCTCAGAGACTCGACTCTGACTATCCCCTCAAAGACTCGACTCGGACTGTCCCCTCAGAGACTCGACTCTGACTATCCCCTCAAAGACTCGACTCGGACTGTCCCCTCAGAGACTCGACTCGGACTGTCCCCTCAGAGACTCGACTCGGACTGTCCCCTCAGAGACTCGACTCGGACTGTCCCCTCAGAGACTCGACTCGGACTGTCCCCTCAAAGACTCGACTCGGACTACCCCTCAGAGACTGACTATCCCCTCAAAGACTGATCCAGACTTTCCCCTCAAAGACTCGACTCGGACTATCCCCTCAAAGACTCGACTCGGACTGTCCCCTCAAAGACTCGACTCGGACTGTCCCCTCAGAGACTCGACTCTGACTATCCCCTCAAAGACTCGACTCGGACTGTCCCCTCAGAGACTCGACTCGGACTGTCCCCTCAAAGACTCGACTCGGACTGTCCCTTCAGAGACTCGACTCGGACTGTCCCCTCAAAGACTCGACTCGGACTGTCCCCTCAGAGACTCGACTCGGACTGTCCCCTCAGAGACTCGACTCGGACTGTCCCCTCAGAGACTCCATTCGGACTATCCCCTCAAAGACTTGACTCGGACTATCCCCTCAGAGACTCGACTCGGACTATCCCCTCAGAGACTCGACTCGGACTATCCCCTCAAAGACTCGACTCGGACTATCCCTTCAAAGACTTGACTCGGACTATCCCTGAGACTGACTATCCCCTCAACGACTCGACTCGGACTATCCCTTCAAAGACTTGACTCGGACTATCCCTGAGACTGACTATCCCCTCAACGACTCGACTCGGACTACCCCCTCAGAGACTCGACTCGGACTACCCCCTCAGAGACTCGACTCGGACTACCCCCTCAGAGACTCGGCTCGGACTACCCCCTCAGAGACTCGGCTCGGACTACCCCCTCACAGACTCGACTCGGACTCACACCTCACAGACTCGACTCTGACTCACACCTCACAGACTCGGCTCTTGATTCACTTCAGAGACTCGAGACTCAACTTGGATTTACACTTCAGAAACTTGATACTCGACTAATTTGAATCTCAGAGACTTGAGACTTGGCTTTAATTTTTATTAAAAAATAATTTCTTGGCTTTAAATCTAATTTATTATTAGTAGTAATTTTAAATCTGAATAAAAATATTTCTTGGCTGTAAATGCTTACAGATGGTCTCTTGTCTTTAAAGAAGAAATAATTTATCAATATTACATGCACAAAAAATGATTTACATCTACATATTACATCTAAATTTAATTCTAAATTTAGAAAATATTATTTCCTTATTTTAAATCAGAATAAAAGTAATAAAGTTCCTGTCTTTAAGTCTAAGGTAAGCAGTTGTGTATGTAGATAGAGTTGAGCTGCTGAGTCCTCCATTTGCTGGGAGCTGGTCCAGAAAAGCCCCCAGAGTGGATGTTTTGAGGTCAGGAGTGAAACCCCTCCCCGTGCTGGACGTGGCTGGGTTTTGGTGTTGATATCAGTCCAGATATTAATAATAAAAGTCAGTGGAAACTGAACTCTTTCTGCAGAAGCTCTGCGGTTTTCTGCTGAGTCCGAGTTTATCTTCTCGTCCTGATCAGCATTGAGACCTGATACTGTTCCTCACCGTATCCGTCCATTTCTCCCTGGTCTCATGAGTGATATTAGTGGACGGTGTCGTTACACTCAGCTATGGCTTAAAGACCAGATACTCCACTCACTCACCTGAACATTACCTGTCTGTCTGTCTGTCTGTCTGTCCAACCATTCACATACAGTATCAGTCAATAGTTTAGAGCAGGAGTGTCGAGCTAAACCACTAAATATTAAAAAATCAGATCTGTGGGCCAGTTTATTTTTATTTAATGTTGTGCCTTGACCCCAACTGCTCATTGTTTATTTAAAATATGCAAAAAATAGGCATTGAATACTTTAAATTGTTCAAAAATCATTTTAAATAAAAACAAACTGTTTTATATTAAAACAGTGAGCCACGAGAGGCAGTGGGTTACAGTGATTTTATCACGGGTGAGGGTGTTCTTTGGCACGACGCGAAGTGGAGTACAACTCCCTGCCCTGTGATAAAATCACAGTATCTCACTGCCTCGAGTAACCTGCTGCTTTTATTAAACGGCAGCTCAAAACAATGTATATTAAAATACATAATGTTTTAGTTCATTATTTAAGTTATTATTAATAATAACTCCCAAACAAGTATTCCGCCAAGAAATGTAGTTCCTTTAGAGTACGGCATCATTGCTAAGCAATGATTGACCACTGAATGTGGAGAACATTCAGTCGCCCGTCGCTGTAAACTGAAGATCTTTCATGATTTTTTCAAACTTACTGTCGTATAACAGTGAACATATAATAACAGCACTGTTTAATGCGAAACCTTTGTTTATAAGTACTGTTTGGTCACCAAATCTCACGGTGAGTCGTCTGCCTGTCCGACGCCACTTTTCTTACCCTGGAATCTAAATGAATCTCAATCTCAAATGATTCCCTGCTCCCTACATAGTGCACTACATCGGGATTTAAGTACTGACTCCTGCAGCCCAGCAGAGCAAAATATCACTAAAGGTGGTCATTTGGGATTCATCCACATTCATAATCTGCAGGCAGTCACTGTCTGACAGCAGACGCTAGACTTTCTGAACTCAGACTCGACTCGGACAGAGATTTCAGAGACTTGACTCACACTCACTTCAGAGACTCAAGACTCTACTTGGACTCGCATCCAAGAGCCTCTAGTTGGACTCGCATCCAAGAGACCCTGCTCAGACTCGCGTCCAAGAGACCCTGCTCAGACTCGCGTCCAAGAGGCCCTGCTCAGACTCGCATCCAAGAGCCTCTAGTTGGACTCGCGTCCAAGAGACCCGACTCGGGACTCGCGTCCAAGAGACCCGACTCGGGACTCGCGTCCAAGAGACCCGACTCTGGACTCGCGTCCAAGAGACCCGACTCTGGACTCGCGTCCAAGAGACCCGACTCTGGACTCGCGTCCAAGAGACCCGACTCTGGACTCGCGTCCAAGAGACCCGACTCTGGACTCGCGTCCAAGAGACCCGCCTCTGGACTCGCGTCCAAGAGACCCGCCTCTGGACTCGCGTCCAAGAGACCCGCCTCGGGACTCGCGTCCAAGAGACCCGCCTCGGGACTCGCGTCCAAGAGACCCGCCTCGGGACTCGCGTCCAAGAGACCCGACTCGGGACTCGCGTCCAAGAGACCCGACTCGGGACCCCCTGAGTCTGACGAGACTTCTGAGTGAGACACGGGCATTTGAAGTGTGTAAAACATTCAGATGACATTCTTTAGACTTTTATACTGCCGTTTTTCAGTGAATCAGACCAGAAGTGCTTTAATTCAAGCCTGTGATATTAATGTTGGAGGTGTTTAGCCTGTTGGCAAGCTGACTGAAAATGACTGGCTGGTTTTGATTTGCAATATGATTGAATATACTGCCATCTGGTAGATTGCAATATATTGTTAATATAGTAGAAGCTGATTGGCTGCAGTATAATTTAATATAGAGGCATCCTTTTGGTTGCAATATAGATGAATACGTAATTGACCACATTCGTAAAGATATGACAATTTATTTTTACTTAACGGATTGTTTTATATAAAATGACTACATAAGCTGCCGATCACGGTTAAACCTCTTTAAATGTGCCCAGTGAACTGTAGGTTTATTAAAACTGCCCATTCGCTTAACTAGACACCTGCCATCTGTTCTTTTGTGGTGCTGTCCCATAGATCGTTGTTGGGGAGGGGGTGGGAGCAAACATTGTAGTGCAGCTCGTGGAAATGGGCTAATATTAATAGAAAAGTACGATACTTTTAATAGAATTGGGCCACAGAAACATCTGTTGTACTGTTGTAGTAAGTGCAAATGTTTGGACACCCTTCTAATTCAGCACGTATTGCCACTTTCTTTGGCAGATATCACAACTTACACACACTTTCTGTAGCCAGCTAGAGATATTTCTGTTTGTTTTAGGACTTTTTTGGCAATCGTCCAGTCCTGAGATATTCTTGGACCGTCTTACATGTACAGCATGTTTAAGATCCACCGATTTTTAGTGATGTTCAAGTCAGGCGACTCACTGTGAGGTTCACTTTAACAGCTTGCGTTTCTTGGCCGTTCATGGTGGATTTTGAGGTTTGTTTAGGATCATTGTCCTGTTGTAGGCACCAGCCTCTTTCAGATTCATTTTCCATTTATTCTATTTCTGTTTTTTGCCCCAATGTTCTCCCCAATTTAATCGTCTCCAGTTCCACCCGCTAGTCACGTTTCCCCCAGTCACATGGTGTTAACCCCTCATTGGCTTATGAAGCCTATAAGCAGAGACGTAGTACAAGTGGACTGTGTATAAAGTATATACAGGGTGTAAAGTGGACTGTGGATCATGTTTGGAGCCAGATTACTCGCTTATGCTTGGCCACACCTCCATGATCTCACTCTGGCTAGAGAGGGTGGGGTCTGCTGACTTTTCTGATATGTGTATCATGTCTGTAACTTGAACCGTTCCGAAGTTGTGATGGCTAAAATACAGCCATGCAAACAGCTTCGGGGTCTAATTGCTCTGGTCAGTGTGAAGTACGTGGCTCTTATTCTGATGGAGGTCTGTATTTGTCTCTCTGTGTGTGTTTAGGTGGCGGCCCGGGCCGGAGTTTACGACCTGCTGAACCAGCTGGGCTTCTCCGAGTTTGAGAACCTGAAAGACTCGACTCTCGCGCGCCTCCGCTTCCGCTGGCAAGAGCAAAACCTCCAGAACCTTCCCTTCAGAGGAGAACTCATCTGAGAGAGAGAGAGACAGAGAGAGAGACGCACTGTTACCTGTGAACGAAGAAAACGAGCGTAACCTGAGGATGCTGTGCATTTATTTGATCACTGTGCATTCAGAACAGTTTTAGTTTCAATACTCGTCGCTTTTTTGAATTGCTGTCGTCGTTAGATTGTTTTTGTTTGTAGTGGATTCATCCAGGACACACGCTAAACCTTTAACACCACCTGCAGCTGTTTTAACGCTTTAAACTCCAGGCCTGTTCATCTTAAAGCAATAGTCCAAAGATTTACCCCTATCGTCCCAAATATAGTCAACCCTATAAGATATCGCCGCTGCCCAGAGGGAAAAAGTCTCTAAAATGGCAAAAGCATTTTAATTATGAATATAATTTAATGCATTTTATTGCATGCCATTTTGGATCATTTCTAAAGGTCCACGTTCGTCATGAAATACAGGGAGATTCACTCGAAAGAGGCCCCAAATATTCTGTAACAACTCTCACTAGGATGAAGCTATCTGAACGAAACGATGTGCAACGAGCTCCTGAGTGTATGGAGCGTCGAACAGGCCTGGATCCCCCTGCGTCGGGGCGATGGGGTAGGCGCCGGACAGCCATCGCCACATTTTACCTCTGTAATGCTTGCCGATACATTCAGAACCATGGAGCATCGAAATGACTCTGAACAACGGAGATCACGTCCAGCATCGCATGTAATGCGCTCGATTACACACACGTCAAGGTATGTAGCGCATTTATGGTTCAGATCGCTTCAGAACAGAATATTCCAGGCCTCTTTTGAGTGAATCTCCCTGTATAGTAATACAACATAATGGGCAACTGGTTTCCTCAAATGAAGGACAGAAAAATTAAAAAATGAATTGTTTTCTTTCGAACAGCGACGATGTATTCAGTGTCTGAACTTTGCTTCTTTAGTTTTGCACCAGGTTAAAATTGCTAACAGTAAATGGAAGCTCATACCCCACCCATCAGCATGCTACCTTACTTCGTTCCCGTTTTCCTCGGTCCTGAAATGGACTGAAATGGACTCAGTCTTGCAGTTTCTGACACTGAAATCTATTAAAAAAACGATGCTAGTGTTTTTAGCTATGCTAACACACTTCGTAGTCCATGTTTATACCTAACAGTGAGTCTTACCAGCGTCAGGAACCAAGTAATCAAGTCTATTAGAGACGCTGAACACCTCTTGAACGCTGAACACAAGCTTGTGCTTATTTAAGCAGGCAGTTAGCACAATGCTAATCAGCCTTGTAGCTCCAGTGCTAAAGCTAAAGACGCTTCAGACACCACACATGACGTAGCTGATCCACGACGTTGCGCGTAGAATCTGTGGACGTGAGCTTTCGACGTCACCACCGTTCCACGGCGTCCTCCCCCCGACCCCTCAGGGCTCGCTCACACTTGCGTGAAGTCCTGTCAAACGGTTACGTCCTCACGCCGGAGGCATCGACGGCCGTTGAGCCAGTTGAGCAGTATTAGGTTCGTGTTTTTATGTAAAGGTCCACATTCATGATCGTGCTTGTGTTGAAACCGTCATAAATGTGAGTTTTTCCCTCATTTCATTGCCATTTCACGGATCTGTCCCTGAATCCCAGCTTGGAACGACCCGATCGTGCTTTTATTCCCGTGTTTAATGTGTCTGTTTTAGCTTGTATAGTTTATTAATCCTGATTTTTCACTCATTTGCCTTTTTAAAATAATTGTTGTTGTTATTGTTGTTGAATAGATTCCTGAAGAAACCACTGTTGCATTTAGTTTTTTGTTTTGTAAAGGAGCGTTACAGTATTTTCAGACGAGATGTTTTTTGCACGCTCCATTAAAGGTTTCTTACCTCTCAGTCTGTGTGTATTGATGGAACCGAAGGTGGTGGAAAAGAACAGAATGGAATGTGCAGCCTCGTGTCATCCGGGTATTAACTCAGCGCTCCGTGACCCCTCATAAATACGGGGGATAAATCAGGATAAGAGATTTCCGCACGTTTCACCACTTCATTTTTTTTTTTTAATTTTTTTTTTTTACTTTTTCCATGCACCTAATCATTCTTCCTCTTCAGTAGGCGGTCAAGCTGCGCACACTGAATTGATGGATTCACAAAGAAAGAATGAAATTCCAGTCATCCCTGGAGCCGGCCGCTACTGATGTGGATTTTGGATCGGAAGTGGACCGCCCACTGGTGATTTCGAGCATTAAAAGTCTCAGCGCGCCACAGAGAAAGACATGAATGGACGAAAGTGGGTCCAAGTGTGTGGTCCAGAGTTCTATCTCTGAAATGATCATTGGCTTTTTGTTTTAGTTTTCAAATCCAGCTCTCGGTTTCAGTGAGTACTAAGGGTGCATTAACAGTCTGGGTTTTGTTTTTTGTTTAATAGCGGTTTCACGGTGCTGTGAAAAAGTATTCGCCCCCCTTCTGGTTCCATCTACTTTTGCGCTTTTGTTGCTCTAAATGGCTTCAGATTCTAATGAATCAATCAAGAGCAAGTGGAAACACACAAGACAGTTTTTAAACAGTCATTTACTGAAGGAAGAAAGGTTTTGCGACATTTATATCACTCCTGCAGAAAACTGAGCTCATCTAGCCTTAACGGGCTGCAAGCGCTTACCTATAGGCGAAGATCAGGCTTTAACGTCGCGGTTTAGGAATTTTGGCCCACTCTACAAAACCTCCATAAACTTTTTTTTTTTATTCATCATTTTATCACTCTGGATCGTTGTCTCACCGTAGAGCCCAATTTTGCTAAAGCTTCAGATCGCACACTGATGATCGTGTGTTCTTCTGCAGGATTTCCTGGTAAAGAGAAAAATTTATGCTTCTGTCAATTACGGAATTCGCCCAGGCCCTGAAGCATTACCATACCATCACACTACCACCACCATGTTTCACTGCTGGTGTAATCTTTTTATTGTGCAAGCCTTGGTTCAACTCCATATGTAACGGGGCTCTTGTCTTCCAAAAGGTTAAGTGAGACTTTTTTAATCCCACAAACGGGGAAATTCCTACTCTGCATTTAACCCATCCGTGAAGTGAAACACCACATACACACTAGTGAACACACACACTAGGCAGTGAGCACACTTGCCCGGAGCGGTGGGCAGCCCTATCCACGGCGTCCGGGGAGCAGTTGGGGGTTAGGTGTCTTGCTCAAGGACACCTCAGTCATGGACTGTCGGCACTGGGGATCGAACCGGCAACCTTCCGGTTATAGGGCCAGTTCCCTAACCTCCAGCCCACGACTGCCCCTAAAAGTTCCACTTGCAAGTTATCCATCCACAGAACATTATTCCAAAGGGTTTGGAGGTCATTATGGTGTTTTTTGGTAAATGTGAGGTAATACTTTGTTCCTCTTGGTTAGCAGAATTTTTCACCTTGCTACTCTCCAATAGAGACCATTTTCCCCCCCAGCCATCCATGAAGAGATGCCAGCCAGAAATGCTGAAATGTGAGAAGAAAGTTTCAGAAGATGGGAAGGAAAGGAAGAGTTGAATGTAATCGGCATAGCAGTGGAAGAAGCCATGGGAAGATGTTATTTTGCCAAAAGAGTAAAAATAAAGGGAAAAGAGAAGCAGACCCAGCATGGAGCCTTGGGGACACCGGTGAAGAGTCTGCATGGAGCGGATATGGATGTTCTCTCCACGTTACCTGATAAGAGTGCACCTCCTAACCACAGCTGTCAGCCAAAAAGTGTGTGGGGAGCATCCTTCTGATCTGGTTTAGTGAAGCCAAGGGTTAACTGAAGAGGAGAGTGATGAAAGGATTGCAGTCATAGCAGTTTCCCGGGAGAGAAGAAAACAGTCGGTGTACAGAAGAGCAGGGTGGGAAAGTGTGAAAGGGAATGTGTGATCTGAGAAGTGGAGGAGGGTCACTCCGATACACATCCATTTCGTTGCCTCCTCAGCAGGATGAGGTTGGAAAATCATCACAGTAGAAGAAAGCAGAATGAAATGTGTCAGGGAGAGACTCAGAAGGAGGTCCAGCTCATCTATGAAGTTGCCTAGTGGACCTGGAGGGTTATAAATGATGATGTTCTGCCAGCTGCCATGGGGGTGTGCTAGCCTCATGAGCGTAGAAGCTCGGTTTTGCAGATTTCCAATCGAAGAGGCGGATGGGGTCTGCACACCCCCTGTAAAATGGATCATTTATGTTGTTTGTTCTGAGTTGTGAATGTGTTTTGTGTGTTGTTTTGTGTTGGGGTTCTGGATTCATTTACATGGGGTTAGCTCAGATTTCGGCAAACCAAATGTTAAGAAGAGCCATTTCGTCCTTTCAAAAAAAATCAAACCACCTTGTTAGCCACATGTCTCAGTATGTGGTAATGTACTAGTATGGGCTAAAAAGTATAAACAAAAATGCAGACTTGCTTTGCTTTAAGCTTTAGCTGAGTTATAGCTGCTTTTCTCGCATCTCTGGCAGGAAACTTTTCCTCAAAATCGCTTCTCATTCATCAGCTTCTTGTTCGAATTTTCCGTTCCATCTTAATTGGTGCCTGAGGCCCCAGAATGTAGCTGCTGCACCATTTAAGGTGGAACCGAAAAAATTGAATGAGAGGCGGACTTTACGACTTAGTGCTGGTCAGTTTCTCGTTTCAGATTAAACGTATCAGGAAACCAGCTGGAGTGACTATAAACACTAATCAGTCCATTCGTCTCCAAATTATCGATGTCCGTCTTAAATCTCTCTCTTTGCCGTTTCGTAGCTACTAGCTGGGCGAGACTGTCGTCTGTGTTGCTATGGTGACCAGCCGTCTGCGCTGATCTTCAGGGTTAAAGGGTGAATCAGCAGTTCTACATTAACTCCAGCGTTTAAGACCATTTACTGTTAAACTGTGTTGAAGGATCAGCAGAGCTTTATTTTACTGTAGAGGAGGATTATTTTATTATTACCTGCTGATCTGATTCAGCTGTGGAGCTAAAAGGGGGGCAGTAAAAGAGTCGCATGTGGCACTGAAGCCTCATGTTGCTGAACCCTGGAGAGAAAGCACAGGGCTAGAAGTAACCGGCCTTCATTTCACTTATTTCTGCAGTTATTTTTTCTGCCTTGTTCATCAATAAAGAGCATCACTGAGCAGAAACGATGGCCCTTGTTGACTCTTCTTCTGATCACTGTCACACTATGAAGTTTAATGGGGAAAGACGGCGTTCAATAGAGGAAATGGTAAGATGTGAAAGTTTTCTAGACGGACTAATTTAGCGTGAAGTTTTTCCACTCCAGGTGTCCCGAAGTTGAAAACCCATCCGCTGTAAGTGGTCAGGTGCCCTACACCATGTTTTTTTTTTTCCTGTACTGACCAGTCAGATCAGAAGTGAAATGGATCTTCTGGGTTGGTTGTAACAGAGATGTGAGTGATTGTGGTTTACTGGATGCTCAGAATGATATCACTTCACAAATTGAAATAATCGTAACTATAACAAAATAGCTTCTTCTTGCTAGCAGCACCAGGCTTTTTCTTTACCTGTTTACAGTGGTGGACAGTATCTAAGTAAATGTAATTTCTGTACTTAAGTATTTTTCGTGTATCTGTACTGAAGTTTCTAATATGTCCACATATGCAGTCGAGACTGACGCGGCTTTTTTCTGAATTTCTACAAACACCATTTCATTTTATAGTAAATGAGTTTGGGCTGGTTTATGTTTATGAACAGACGCCTACAGATCAACATAGTAAAGGAGCTCATCTGTGATCCTGAGTTTAAAGCCAGTTTTTATTCAACTTAAACTTGGAACTAAGTTGTAAATAAATCTGAAACTGAAACTTTGCTTGTGTGTAAAAAGTGATTTCAGAGCCACTCGGTTCTCCCTGATGGAAACTGTTTACCTTCAGTGTTTTGTGCTTCTGATCATTTTAATAGACGTCAGCGTCACTAATTAATGACGTTCTATTAAAAGACTGGTTTACCAAGAGAGACGCTGGAGGACTTTCACCTGAAATGAGTTCATGAAGCCAGTCTGGTTATAAAAATGATAACAGGACATTCGAACCAACCCGTAAATATTTTAATTTAGTGCACTCCCTTCATTAATAATGCGAAGATATTTAAAATGCTGATAGCTTGAACGTTTATTTGTTAGATGCTTAACGTGACCTCAGGGTTTTCTGACCTCCTTATTTGTTAAAGCTGAAATAAGAAGAACCTCAAATTCTGGATGTGGCCAACAGTGTTTTTGAGTGACTGTCAGGGTCTCTATGTATTAATTCCAGAACTCATCATTAATGCTGTGATTAAATACCAGGAATTCACCCACATTTACACCGGTCAAGCGTCACATTCTGACCACCTCCTCGTTTCTACGCTCATTGTCCACTTTATCAGCTCCACTTACTGTATAGCTGCACTCTGTAGTTCTACTGTAACTGTCATGTTACGCCTGATCAGCGTTTGTGCGTAATTGCATAACCTCAGTCCTCAAACCTTTTAAAAGAAATAAAAAGAGCAGGAAGAGAATTAGTTCGGAAACCGGGTCAGAATCTGCGTCTTCAGACATCACTATCAGTTTATAAAGTAAGAAGCATGAATACTTTCTAAAAATGAACCACATAAAAACAACTCCTAAAACTTAATGACACTTTTGCTGAAACTATTGTTAGAGGGCGACAACACACAGGAATCCAGACACGCTTTGCACCAAGGCAGAGACGACCAGGAGCCAGAAAAATGCCAAACACCAAATTTCAACCGAAGTGCTGAGCCACGTCTCTGGTGATGTGATCTAGGCCGTCAGAATGGTCCAGTGTCTAGTTACTTTTACATTAGATGAGTTTATCATATCATATCAGAGACGTTATAGCGGAGGAGACAGCCAGTGGTTGAAAAATGAATGGGAAAGCTTGAAAACGTCTGTGGAGAAAATCCCACCTTTACTTAAATAAAGCAGGACAGTCAGTTTGCGACAGCCCCCCTCGTTGTGGATGTCAGGCGCAGTGACCAGAACAATTGACAAAAACACTTTTTTGTGTATTATAGAGCCAAAACGTTACTTTAGGTTTTATCACTGGTTTCAAATGTTTTTGAAACAGTAGTTTGTCCTTCAGTCTCGAGTATTTTGGTCTCTCCTCATTCAAAGAGAGATTAACTGCCCAGTGGCGTTTCCAAGGTGGCCACCGAGTGGACAGCCCTTCCTGTAAGGACTTTAGCTGTGTCCTAATTCAGGGGCTGCATCCTTCAGAGGCTGCATTTGAAAGCCGATTGTGTCACAGTGGCGCGACTAGACTGTCCAACTTCAAAGGCTCCTTCGTATGTGGCCGAGATATGTGTCCTTTTTCATGGCAATGAAGGTGGAGCCTTCGCCAGCCAGTATATCCCATGGTTCATTGCATGCTGGTGAGGATTCGAGAACATGGCGTAGTCAGCAGAGGAGCGAACAGCGGCTGAGCAGACACTTTAAATGTAGGGATTGGGTTTAAAATGAGTCGAATAGCTGAAGACACAAATGCTGAAAAAGCCAAATGTGGGCTGAAGAGAAACAGAGTGAAGCACCTCCAGCTCTAATAAATGAAAAAAGTTTCAAGAACTTTAAAATAACTTGACAGGAGCGGCGTTTCTGCAGCCGTAAGGGCGGGAACAGCGGTGCTGTGACACAAACAGAAACTCTGCCGTAGAGCAGACCGTCTCATTTCGGTTCAGCCTTGGTGGGTCTACGCAGCCTTAGAAGGACACGGTCTACCAGCCCTTGAATTGGGACACACTGCTTGATATCTGTTATCTTCCATTTAAGTCAGATTGGCTAACATACGTGTTTTTTTCTCTTATATTCCTTTGAATTTCTCCCTCCTTGTACGAGTGGATTGTCTTCTACTGAATCTCACAAATATCTCCTGAGAAATTACTTGTGTTTAATTGCTGGTTTAGGTGGAAATTAAATAAATGGGTCTCTAAATGAAGGGGCTGGGGGCGGGGTGGGGGCGGGGTGGGGGCGGGGTGTGGCGTGCAGTGGGTAAAAATGATGCTTCTCCTGCATTCGGTCTGGACTCATTAGTGAGTTTCGGACACGACCAGGAACCAAAATAGGATTCGCACTGGAGCTTCAGGGCTAAAAGTGGTAATGAAAGCTTATAGTGCTAATTAACATGACTGCACAACATAAGGCACTTGCGTATTTACTTATCCTCACTTTTATACCAAAGTCAAAACCTCACACTGTAAAATGGAAACTTTACAGGAAAGAAAATTAAATCTTTATTTTAAAATGGGATGGATGGATGGATGGATGGATGGATGGATCAATCCTGAAGGAAATTTAGCAGATGCACAGTACAGTAATAGTAATAAAAGTGTAGACGGTATAACAGGAAGAATAAATATAAAGATCCTCTCTACAGGCAGATCTAGAAATAGAAAAATACAGCAATCTGTAAGATGATCTACAACCTGAGATGAAAGACGCAGTGCAGTAATGACAGTTCAAGTCATATAATGACCGCGCTGAATGATTAAATATGTGCAGATATTGGTACCAAATATAGTGTCCAGATGTGCAAGATGTGCAACACGGTGTCCAGATGGATAAAGAAACATCATTTAAGCCTGAGATCTTAAGACCTCTGATGATTTGTGATTTAACATGAGATTCAGATTCAGTCCTCATCTCTCCTCTTACCTCTTCCCTCTTCCCTGCTGGTCCCCCAGGGAAGAGTTGAAGAGCCTGATGGCTCTGGGGACAAAGGATCTCCTGAATCGGTCAGTTGAGCAGCTCTGTGACAGCAACCTGCCACTAAACATGCTCCTCCTGTCCATGATGATGGTGCCCATCATCCTCCGTAATGGAGAGCAGTTTGTGTAGTGTCCTTCTCTCGGCCACCTTGACCACTGAGTCCGCTCGCCTGACTAGCTTGACCAGTCAGATCTAGTCTCTCCTTTTTACAATATGGCATTCCAGGTGGTTTGGGATTATTTTATTAGTCTATTTATCACGAACTGTTCACACTATAAAGGGCAGCTGGAGTTTTTAGGGTGTCTAATACTGTTATAAAAGCAGCCATCTGGCCATCTGGGAGCCTGAACTGGGTCTGTACTTTGGTCTGTTTTTATAGATAATGAGACAGCATTTTTATGGATAATGATAATGAGACAGCATTTTTATGGATAATGATAATGAGACAGCAGCTCAGCTGAATCAACCTAGATACCACAGATATGACAACACTCCTGATTGTTTCTTGTTTGTTTGTATCAAGAACCGAATACTTTTTGTTTCCGACCAAAAATAGTTTTCCATATAATTGAGTGTGTGAGGTGTAAACAGAGAGATTCAGAGGGTTTGGTGTGAACTGGTTCAGACGTCTTTACAGTGGTGGTGATGGGAACCAGACGTCGCCATGACTACAACACAGATATTGACACTTTATTTACCATCCAGAACCACCAGAGAACCTACACGAGTCTTCTGAGCTTATATGGAATGTTGATGATAGATAAATAGTGGAAAATCTGGAATAATGAGTTTTCTTTGGGGACTATTTTGCCGCACAGCGCCCTGCATGTCTCCCTCCACCATGAATGGAGTTGAAGTTCTCTAAACTCTCATAAAACAGCGTCTCAGTCATCAGGCAGTGAATTCAGAACCAGTTCATGTAGGAACTTTCTGTAGGAGCTTTTAGAGGGACGTCTGGTTCCCATCACCACCACTGTGAAGAGTTGTGACTCAGTAAGTTTCTCTACAAAGCCCAAACACATTCCCCTTTAATGGTGAAATAAGAGGATTAGTACAATACATACATAGTTTTACTACAACAAGCATGATGGTTCTATTAAATGTAAATGAAATAAAGCACGTCTATTAGAGTTTACTGAACCCCACACAGGTTTTCAATGATTTAGCCATGCTAATTGGTGGGCTATAAGCTTCCATGGCTTTCTACACTAGCCTCATAGCTGCAGTGCTAAAATTACAGAAGCAGACTGCCGACTCGGAACATGTCGTGGCTGATCGACTTCATTTGGGATGGGGGTTGGGGGGGAGGAGGGGGTTTTGGGGGGATTTGTTTTTTTTTTGTTGTTTTTTTTTTCCCCCAGCAAACTTTCGCTTTAACTACTTCTGCATGTTTTGGCTGGTGTCCTGCTGTCGGGTTGGCTGCAGGGCTCTGATGCGTTCTGACTGTGGAAAAGTGGTCTGGAGCTCAGCATTACTCATATTACCCCCCAGAGGGGGGCACTTTCTGTGATGTCATTGCATGGTCGGGTGGGTGTGTGTGTGTGTGTGTGTGTGTGTGGTTGTAGCAAGGAGGCATGCAGCTCAACACACACGGAAGAAGGGAACACAGAACAGCCGAGTAATTACACCCATATGGACGCTGGTGTTTTAACACTGCTCACTGATTCAGAGCAACTTAAAGCTCTTAAAATAATGAAATCGCACTATTGTTGTTTCTTTCTCTCGTTGATGTTAGTTAAGCATGTACAGTGAAACTGAGTCCGTTGTTCTTTCAATGAAATTAGTTATATGAATTACTCAGTACCTACTATGAATTATTCAGTACCTAATATGAATTACTCAGTACCTACTATGAATTATTCAGTACCTACTATGAATTATTCAGTACCTACTATGAATTACTCAGTACCTACTATGAATTACTCAGTACCTACTATGGATTATTTAGACTCTTTTCCAGAACGACTTACAATCTGATCATTTTACACAGTGTAGGTGAAGGTGGTGTCTTGCCAAGGACTCTTATTGGTATAGTGTAGGGTGCTTAACCAGGTGGGGCATTGAACCCCAGTCTACAGTGTAGAAGGCAGAGGTGTTACCCACAACAACAGAAGTCATTAATAGGCAAGACCACCACAGTCCAGACCCAGACACTGTTCTATGTGGACTGGGACCTATAACTCATAAACTATGGAGAATTATTTAGTTTCAACCATTTGGTTCTGTTTTAATCACTGTAGCTTTTCTAGCCTTTACAGTAGCTTTAGCAGTCCAGGAGACTCACAGACCTACTCAGCCAATCAGATCTGAGCATTACGATGAGCACCGAGACTTGAGTGAGTGACTCTCGCACAGGGGAGGGACGAGGCGAGAAACAGCGGTCAGAGAAGAAAGTGAGTCAGAGGGAAGTTATTCCACATGACGTGATCTAAAAAGAGGAAACTGGGTGGTAAATAAAGTGTCTGTATCTGTGTTGTAGTCATGGCGACCCCTGCTTCCCATCACCACCACTGCAAAGACATCTGAACCGTTTCACACCAAACCCTCTGAAAATTCACCTTTACGCAATTCTGATTCAACTCAGCATCTAATTACCGAGGCCTTCATCAGTTTAATTCCGGCTGTTAGAGGAGGGCAGATCTCTGCAGAGCTGTGGCCCGGAGTTCACCCGCCCTGGTTTGAGGGGACGTCACATCATTGCCACTCTACAGAGCTCTGCTTTGGATGAGAGGGGTTGAACTAAATAACAGGTTCTTCTCCTGGAGGTACCACTTTAATGTCCTACCATGTCTTTTCTTTCCATCCAGCAGATTAAACATCCAAACGTCTGTGTGCTGCTCCAGGGAGAGATGACCAGATGACCGGTGATCACGGAGTCATCAAGCTTTGGCTGAAATGCAGGATATTTTAACCCCTTAATCTCTAAGTGTCTGTATGTGGGTCCAACCTTCAGTTCCTCAGGCTCACTACTAAACATCCACATCCATTTTATAATAGTTACTGAATAATTCATAGTAGATACTGAATAATTCATAGTAAGTACTAAATACTTTATAGTAGATACTGAATAATTCATAGTAAATACTAAATACTTTATAGTAGGTACTGAATAATTTGTAGGATTTACTGAATGATTCATAGTAGATACTGAATGACAGTAGATACTGAACAATTCATAGTAAGTACTAAATACTTTATAATAGGTACTGAATAATTTGTAGGATTTACTGAATGACATAATAGATACTGAATAATTCATAGTAAATACTAAATACTTTATAGTAGGTACTGAATAATTTGTAGGACTTACTGAATGATCCATAGTAGATACTGAATAATTCATAGTAAGTACTGAATACTTTATAGTAGGTACTGAATAATTTGTAGGATTTACTGAACGATTCATAGTAGATACTGAATAATTCACAGTTCATACTAAATAATTTATAGGAGACACTAAATTATTCATTGTAAATGCTTAATAATTCACAGTAAATGCTGACTAATGCATAGTACATACTGAATATAGTACATATTGAATAATTCATACCATATTCAAAAATGTATAGTGGATACTGAATAATTTATATTAGATACTGAATAATTTATAGTAGATACTGAATAATTTATAGTAGATACTGAATAATTTATAGTCGATACTGAATAATTTATAGTAGATATTATCCCAAAAAAGCTTTTTCTGTGTAATATTGATGATGGTAAAACATGCTTGTGTTTGACCCAAGTTTTTCCTTTCATTTGAAAATTGTCCTGCGAGTGTCTCGGTCATCTGACCGCCTGCAGTCTGCTCTGTGTGATCTGTTGACCGCGGTCAGTGTTTGAGAGTGTGTGGGATAAACAGTGTTGAGAGGATCCAGATGTGTCTGTTTCACACTCACCCGAAATGGAAAGATTTGTCTTAGAGCTGAGAGATTGGTGTGGTCAGCTGAGGTCAGAGACAGTCACAGGTGAGTAAAATAAGGCATATCGCTGGTATTGGAAGAAAACCTCGTATCTCCAAACTGGTAACTTTACAGGAGAAAGAAAAAAACCTGCTTTACTTTTAATGTAAGTCAAAGGAACCAGACGTCTTGCACATCTTTCCAAGTCATTTTGGGTCATTTCTTTTGGTCCATTCATCATGAAACTTGCACGCGATGTAAAGAACAACAGGCGTTTTCACATTATGTCAAAAACTGAAAAACGACAAAAATGATTTTCTTCCCACAGCAGCTGTCATGTTTACACCATTTCACATTCGTATTTACTTTAATGTCTGTGGTGTTATTAATTCTGAAATTTCTCCTGCATCACTGCATTCCTGAGATTTATTCATGAGAAAATCTTAAACTTACTATAAAGTAAGTTTGAACACTTTATTTGTTTGTTATACTACAAAATAATAAAAACAACAACAGTCATATTACATATATACATTTCCATACTGTCACCCCGTCAGTTTACATGTTTTATTAGTTTTCTAAGTGAAAATAAACTCATTGCTATAGAGAACTCACTAAAATATGGTATTTGTCTGCACAGTTTCTGTTTATTTCAGTTTAACACATTGGAAAAACCCAATCATTGGAAATATAGAATGTGCGGTAACATTTCATATTTTAGTTTATAGTTTTTTTTCCACTATGATAAATCCAGCAATCAGGCAGAACTAAGTTTATGAAAGTTTAGTTTTTCTTTCTCTTTCTCAGAGTTAATTAAAATGAGAGCATGAATTGGTTTAAGTATCAATTTCATAAATAATATTAATATGTTTAGTGCTGTGATTAATACATAATTATGGTAACACTTTCTGTGAATGTCACATTTGTAAGCATCTACAAACACATTAATAACATGTTATATAATACACACACACACACACACACACACACACACACACACACTATATTGCCAAAAGTATTCGCTCGTCTGGCTTCACACGCATTAGAACTTGAGTGACATCCCATTCTTAATCCATAGGGTTTAATATGATGTCGCCCACCCTTTGCAGCTATAACAGCTTCAACTCTTCTGGGAAGGCTTTCCACAAGGGTTAGGAGTGTTTATGGGAATTTTTGACCGTTCTTCCAGAAGCACATTTGTGAGGTCAGACGCTGATGTTGGACGAGAAGGCCTGGCTCACAGTCTCCGCTCTAATTCATCCCAAAGGTGTTCTATGGGGTTGAGGTCAGGATTCTGTGCAGGCCAGTCCAGTTCTTCCACACCAAACTGGCTCATCCACGTCTTTATGGACCTGCTTTGTGCACTGGTGTGCAGTCATGTGGGAACAGGAAGGGGCACAAAGTTGGGAGCGTGAAATTGTCCAAAATCTCTTGGTGCTGAAGCTTTAAGAGTTCCTTTCACTGGAACTAAGGGGCCGAGCCCAACTCCTGAAAAACACCTCCACACCATGATCCCCCCTCCACCAAACTTTACACTCGGCACAAAGCAGTCAGACAAGTACCGTCTCCTGGCAACCGCCAAACCCAGACTCGTCCATCGGATTTCCAGACGGAGAAGCGTGATTGGTCACTCCAGAGAACACGTCTCCACTGCTCTAGAGTCCAGTGGCGGCGCTTTACACCACTGCATTCCACGCTTTGCATTGCGCTTGGTGATGTAAGGCTTGGATGCAGCTGCTCGGCCATGGAAACCCATTCCATGAAGCTCTCTACGCTGTTCTTGAGCTGATCTGAAGGCCACATGAAGTTTGGAGGTCTGTAGTGATTGACTCTGCAGAAAGTTGGTGACCTCTGCGCACTATGCCCCTCAGCATCCGCTGACCGCTCTGTCATTTTACGTGGCCAACCACTTCGTGGCTGAGTTGCTGTCGTTCCCAATTGCTTCCACTTTGTTATAATCCCACTGACAGTTGACTGTGGAATATTTAGTAGTGAGGAAATTTCATGACTGGACTTGCTGCACAGGTGGCGTCCGATCACGGTACCACGCTGGAATTCACTGAGCTCCTGAGAGCGACCCATTCTTTCACTAATGTCTGTAGAAGCAGTCTGCAGGCCTATAATAATATATAATACATTCATATGGCATTATAAACATGGTTAAAAATATTTATAAAAAAGCATTACACATCATAGTCATGCTACTTAAGCCTTCTCCAGTGTTGAGTTGAAGGATTTACTGAAACACTAAAACACAATAAAGCTCATTACAGGCTTCAAATGTCAGAGTTTAAACTAGAGCAACATCAGAGTTTCACCCAATGTGGGAAAGTCAATGTTCACCACTGTTAATGTTCACCACTGTTAATGTTCACCACTGTTAATGTACACCACTGTTAATGTTCACCACTGTTAATGTTCACCACTGTTAATGTTCACCACCGTTAATGTGCACCGCCGTTAGCCTGGCACTGACTTAACACTGCATATCCAATAGAACGCCAGCAGAAACCAGCTGTACTGTAGTGTAGTGTAACGTTACAGAGTGAAGGGTTCTAGTGCTTGACATTAGAACCAGTGAGGGAACAAATTACAATGCCAGCACTCGACTATCTCACCCCTCCCTCTCCAGGCCTTCACTCCACAGTGACATCACTCTCAGTGTGATGTCAGAGGGGGTTCAGGGGAGGGGCTGATGGGTACTTGGTTTGCTGTGATGTAATGTAGTGTAGCATTTAAAGTGGGACGCTGGGTCAGAAAAGCTCACTGTACCAGTGGTTCTAGGCTGGACGGCCTGTTTGGAGCATCTGAATATTCAGGACTGAAGCCCTGAAGATGCAGCTCTAACAGCTCCAGCACTGAGAAATAAAACACTGGAAATCTCAGTAAATAAACTTTATATTAGTCTTTGCTTTATGCTCTCCAAGCTGGGACTGACTTCTCTGGCACTGACAGTATAACATGTTATTAACACTGCTTATAATGCATTATATTAACAGTTCATAATGTATAATAAACATGGCTATAAAGTATAATTCACTGTAAAACCATGTTTATAATGCCGTATGGATGCATTATAAGATGTTATGAATGTGTTTATAGATGCTTACAAACGTGACGTTCATAGAAAGTGTTAGTATAATTATTTATGTATGTGTGTACATGCATGTCTAAATTGTGTGTATTAGACTAACTTTACTGTTGTCATTATGATTATTATTATTAGTAGTAATGGTTTTATGTGTATCATGTTCACAGTTATCAGCCTCTCCTCCTCTCTCTGTGTGTCTGCTGTGGTGTGGGATCGTGAGATTGCAGCGCTATCGGGTTGCTGAGCGTAGATAAGACCTGGCGGATGCCGCTGGCCTTTGAAATGCTGTCCAGATCCTGAAATATCCCGGCTGAGCTGAAATTCAAGCTGACGCTTCAGACGGACGCAGAGACGCTGCTGCACAAAGACACGCATTCAGAGGTAAAGCAGCTGGAGGTACAGCGAGGACCTTCAGCGAAAATGCTTCCTCCTCCAGAGAGAAAGTTCAGGTTCAAGTCATTAACTGTCATATTCACAGAGAACGAGTTTCACTGCAGGGTGAAATTCTCAGTTGCTTCCTTCTCAGCACTGGTTAGAAAGAAAATACTGAAATGTACAGTGTAATGAAAATGAACAGACAATATGCTGCAAATGAACAAGCTGTACGGGTTCAATTTATATATGTAGAGCAAATGAACATGCGATGCAGTGGAAACAAAGATACAAACTAATCCACAGCACTGTGCAAATACACATACGATCCAATGAACATGTAACATAATGCAAAAGAACGGACAATGAACTGTAAATGAACATGCAGTGTAATGCAAATGAACGGACAGCATCCTGTGTCCACTAATGAAGGACTAGAGGATGACCAACACAAACTGTGCAGCAGCAGATGAGCTGTCGTCTCTGACTTTACATCTACAAGGTGGACTGACAAGGTAGGAGTGTCTAATAGAGTGGACAATGAGTGGACAATGCTGTGGCTGATCCACTCGTAGCAGCACAAAACAGAACTACAAAGTGCACCTATGCAGTAAGTGCAGCTGATAAAGTGGACAGTGAGCGTAGAAACAAGGAGGTGGTCAGAACGTTACGCCCGATCGGTGTAAAGCCAACTGTGTAAAATGAAGCAGCAGTGCGTCCACAAGGAGAAGACCGAGGAGGAGTAAGACAGAAAGACTGCACAGGAGAAGAAAGAGAACACTGTGACCAGCTTTATTCGATTCCTGCAAAAACCTCAAATGACCTCTGTCTCCACACACACTCCATCTGTCCTAATAAACTCAGATTAACTGCCTTATTGTTTCATGTCCCATTAATACCACCCACAGGAATCTGTCCTCCGCTACGGCGGCAGCTATGAAACTGGAATTACTTCACTTACGTAATCCCCAACTGGGGCTCGGAGCTTTCTGCTCATACCGAGCGTTTGTGTCTTACACAAAAGATGGTTCTTCAAGTGTTCCTTAGTGAAGAAACACACCGAGCGATGGACATGTTTAAAGAACCCGTTGCATGATTAAGCCTGAAATAGTTCTTCAGATTGACGGAGAATTGACGGAGAACCCTTTTTGAAAAGGGTTCAGTGCAGCACCATAAAGCATCCTCTTATTGCTATGATACAAGCTTTCAACAATAGCAGAACCCTTCTTGGTACTATATGGAACCCCTTTAAAAGGGTTCTACATAAAACACATGCTCCACCAATCTTCAGAAGCCTTTCATGATGCATAGAACCTTTTAATCATGCAGAGGGTTCTTTGAGGGTTTCATGGTTCTGTCTAGATACAGAACTGTTTACTTTACCAAGGGACCCTTGAAGAGCCATCTGTTTTCAAGGGCATAGCTTCCAAATAGAGGCATTTGTAGCCCGTAAAATGACATCATCATCATTTAAATTGGTCTCGGTTCATTTAACTTCAACGATCATTTCAGTAAATTCACTTCCAAGGTGCTCATTGGAAACATAAGCGCTGTGGTAAAACGTATTAAACTAAAGTGCAAACATAAATAAAACATTCCTGATGGAATATTCTACTGAATTACTTCAAACTGCAGCACCACAGTAAAAAAAATAAACAAAAACAATGAAGTTTTTCAGATCTTGAATATTTACAAGGATTCTGTTCTGATCTATTTAAACTCAAGACATTAATAGAGAGTAATAAGCTACATACACCGATCGGGCGTAACGTTCTGACCGCCTCTTCGTTTCTACGCTCACTGTCCACTTCATTAGCTCCACTTACTGTACAGCTGCACTCTGTAGTTCTATAGTTACAGACTGTAGTCCATCTGCTTCTCTGATACTGTTACCCTGTTCTTCAGTGGTCAGGACCCCCATGGACCCTCACAGAGCAGGTACTCTATGTATATACACATATATACACAATCATGACTTATAGGATACTTTCTATTGAAAGGTGTCTGTTCCAAAGCCTACCCCCTAAATTTACATTTGGGAAAATAATCTGCAGCAAATTTGGCCTGCATTCTGTAAATGATATGTAAATGAGGTGCTGGTAGGCTCGTGCTTGATTTCACGCACTCAGGCTGATTCATTATTTGCGCTCAAATCTCTGCTCAAATCTTTACACATCATACAGAAGTTTGATGAATCTATTGTCATCATGTCTTCATCAGTATAATGTTGATTTTGAGATCATTTGACACCTAAACATCCAGCCGGACCTTCTTTTTGAGTGTGTGCATGTGATGTCAATATAAAAAGACGTACAACATAGTCCAAAAAATAAAAATAAAAAAAATCCCAGGCAGACGAATCTGACTTTTAAATGATTATTTCACACCACATTTTAGCCTGTCTTTATTCTCCTCACTCGGTAATGAATCTCCATTCAATGTTAATGAAACATAGTGCCGGTTTATTAAGCCTTGCACAACTGTCTCGTGAACAAACATTCATTTCTATTTTCAACGGTGCTCGAATGTCCCCTACACACACTGACCATCTACTTCATTAAATACACCTCCTTGTATCTACACTCATTGTCCACTTTATTAGCTCCACACAGACACACAGTGTGTCCCAATTCAGGGGCCGAATCCTTCAGAGGCTGCGTTTGAATGCCGACTGCGTTGCAGCAGTGCCACTTGACTGTCCCATTTCAAAGGCTCCTTCATATGTGGACGAGAAATGTGTCCTCCTTTTCCATGGCAACGAAGGATCCAATGGGTGGATCCTTCATCAGCCAACATATCCCAAGGTTCACTGTGTGCCGGTGAGGGGTCGAGAACATGGCGTAGTCAGCAGAGGAGCGAACAGTGTTATGTAAGTTAAATATATATAAATATAAGTGTTGGGTTTAAACTGAGGCGAATGGCTAATAATACAAATGTAAAAAAAATTAAATTCTCATCAGTAGCTGGCGGTAAAGCATCTCCAGCTCTAACAAATGAAAGAAGAAATAATTAAAATCAAAGTTCTTGGCTTGACAGGAGCGGCGTTCCATGTTTGATGTAAGGGCCATGTATGATGTAAGCTGTAAGGGCGGGAACAGGAGAGCCGCCGTAGAAGAACAGACAGTCTCATTTCGGTTCAGCCTTTGTGGGTCTAAGCAACCTTCAAAGGACACGTCTTTGTAGACTGCACCCTCAAATGATGCAGCCCCTGAATTGGGACACACTGACAGAGTAGTTTGATGAATAAGGGCCACTAAGAGGAAATTAACATATTAGCAAATGCACACTTAGTAACTACTTCGTTAGAAATCCCCACCTTACTTCCACTGCGAAGGAAGATTTTCAGTGAGATTTTGTCAAAATTCTTTTGATTTCTTTATTAAACTATCGTTAAAATCACATGTTAAACTCTTTCGGCCTAAATGGTTTGAACACCTTACAGGTTTGAGAGCTGATGCATGCTGGCATCATAACTAGTGGACACAATGCTGTGACCTTTTGGATTTGTTCCTAAGGTAAGGCTTTTGGCAGGCTTTCTCTGTTCCTTAGGGCGTACCTCAGAGTTCTGTCCTTGACCCCCTCTTACTCATAGTACATTTTCTCCTTCGTTTTGACAGTTTTCACTAAGAAAAATGGCCAAATTTAAACTGCTTTCTACTTTATATGGAAAGTTAAAGCAAGTTTACAAGGACAACAGGCTTCATTTGTGTTAAAACATTCTGAAAAACCAAGCATCTCCTAACATCGTAAGTGTACAAAAAGTCTGTAGTTGTGCAATTTTTTAGCCCCCTCTATCCCATCCATCACTGGGCAGCTTCTGACCACAGGACTGTTGTTGACTAGACATCATTTGACCCAGAATATCTAGCCAAGAATGGCTTTGTGGTCAGAAACTGGCTATTGATGAAGCTCTAAAGAAGGGGTAATCAAATAGATTTGATCTGTGGCCAAATTTCCACATAGCAAATATTCTTTGGGCCAGATTTCTGCTATATCTGTCTGATCAACTAAATTATAGCTCTTAATAAGGAACACTGTGACTGTCATGTAAATTAGCCTATTTGAAACCTCTACTATGTATGTTTTGGGGATTTGGAGACCTCTCTGGTAGCAATGTGTAATTGTAACATGGGTTGTGCTCCGGCCCCCTTCCCCAAGTGGATGAATCTGCTGATTGAAAGACAATCCATAGTGAACTCCGTCTAAACTTGGTGAAGGAGCATCTCTGAGGGTCTGAGTGAAATATCTACTACTGTCATCACATCTTCATCCGTATGATGTTGATTTTGAGATCATTTGAGTCTGAAACATTGAGCCAGACTTTCTTTTTGAGTCTGTGTCTGACATTAATACATAAAGACGTGCGACGTGGTATAAAAACTCGATGCCTCTGGCTTTTAAATGGTCATTTCAGGCTTTACAGGGCGACTCAGCAGCTCGGGCTTACCCTATTTTAGCCTGTTTATGTTCTCCTCACTCAGTAACGGCACTTCTATCAGTTTTAGCAATATTACATCCACCATTCAAAAACACACATTTGTGTATTAGATAGTGCTACAATATTCCTAAAATAGATGATTCTACTGAACTGCTTCAAAGTCAGAGTTAAAAACACATATTTTGGGATTTTTAAGTGACTTGGATTTTAGACTAAAACTTTTGCTTTGAGCGACGCTATACCTAAATTGTTTTTTTATATATATTTTATTAAAACACATGGTTGAATATTCCATTTAGTCACTACCAAAACAATTACTACCCAAACTTTACCAGATGTTTCAGCAGTGACTGTTTTGATTGTTTTGATTGGCCCCTCCCAGTCCTCTGTGTGATTTTATTTACCTCTGGTCTTGTCCATGTGCTTCCTTGTTTTGATTCTTCCCTGTTCTGCCCCCTTGTTTCTAGACTCTTGATTGTTTTCACCTGTATCTTGTTAACCCTCATTGTTCCTGTATTTAAACCCTGTGTTTTCCCCTGTTAGTTGCTGGTCTTTGTATGGTGTTGTTGCCTTTGGCCTCCGTCTCTGTTCCTTTACGTTATGTCTGTCCCTCGATTTCTCTGTGTTGGGTCTTTGACCCTGGACTGTTTAAACCCTGATTATGGATTTGCCCCTAATAAATCTCGCTTTTCTCAGCATATGCGCCCGCCTCATCATCGCTCCCCTGCGTTACACAGTTACTATTTCAGCTCATTTTGAGCTCTAAAACAGAGGCAGTACATGAGCAGCAAACACAGCTTTGAGCAGCTGTTCACACTGAAAATCATCATATTTTTATTAAAACACTAAAAAGCGCTGAGCTGCAGAAAATATGACAATTCTCAACGTTCCACACTGGTTTTCAGACTTTGAGACATATTTATGGGATCTAACTGCCCACCATATGGCCGTTAGGGAAGGGGATGCAGCCTCACTTCCTGCTCTAAAATGCAGGGGCGTGGCCATTATTTTATGATCTCTGGGGGGGATGGCAAACGCAACATGTGCATCAATAGATACAGTCTCTAATTGTGCACCAGCAGGATTGACTGTAGATTTTGAAGACTAACTAAAGGGCGCACTATGCTGAAAACACAACGCAATCAATAATCAATACAACACGTCTGTCGTTTGTTTTTAAAAGAGAAACAAGTAGATGGTATTTTCTTGTGATGTTAATTTTCACTTATTCAGAAGCACAATAGACTTTGATGGATGTGTTCATTTTACTGAAAAGAAAGCTGATTTGAAAACTGCAGCAGTTTCAGCTGCCAAACACACGAAACAGCACAACCACAGTTTAACAGTCGAATGGTTTAAGGATGTAAACACACTTTCTCTGCAGAGCTGCAATCAGGAATCAGGTTTTACACTATTTTTCGGCAGAGTGGAGCTTCGCTAATGCAAGCGCCCTGATCCGCCCCATCGATTACTGCTAATGGACGAGATGAGCTCTCTCTGTTTTCGTTCTTTTTCATGGAGCCAGGGAAAAGAACCTGAAGTGATCTCATCAGAGACACACGGAGAGAAAATGTGCTATATTCCTTAGACCATCAGTCCTAAAGGCCACTTTTACTGCCGCTTCTCTATCACTGTATATAAATCTGTTATCTCTGACTTATGAGTGCTGCTTTTTGCTTCCTACGTCACTCATCACCCCTGTTCCTCAGGGCGTGCCTCAGGGGTCTGTCCTCGGTCCCCTCTCATTTATGTAACTTATCTCTTTTATCAAATCCTGGTCTCAATTTTTTGCCAGTGAGCTACAGTTTTATATTAGCATGTGTGTAACTCTATAACATCATAGATATAAAGCCTTAGATGCAGTACAGTTTGTTGAAAATAGATAAAACTGTCCAGAATTTTACTTTACTATTTACTTAACTTGATACTTGATACAGTTGATACCTTGGTACACTCTAAAAAGTATCACAGTATCAAAAGTATCAAAAAGACTTTAATATTCTGGTGATTAATTTGGTGTTAATAATCTGGTTAAGTATTGCACCACCTTTAGATTTGGTTACTGTATTTATCTAACACTGTACAGTCGGGGATGGGTCATGGTCTTAAGAGACCACCCATTTCCCACCAAACATATCTTGATTTCATTTATGTATTTAGTCATTACATATTGAGGGGCAAATTGTTTATCTGCAAATCCAATTCCAAAAACACATAATGTGCCACCGGAAACAGAAAGCAGGTATTAGTTAAAGAGGAATTTTGATTGGGTGATATTAAAATTTGATAATGAATGTCACATTTAGCATTTTCATCTGTGCTTTTTCATGTGTATTTCTAATAGTTTCATCCTGAAAGTAAAGTTGAGCAGTTATTTTGGATCAATTATTAAAAGTGGGCGGGGCCAATGATGCTCTCCTGGGCTCCTGGCCACAGATGGCTGTGGCATCACTGGGGATCGAAATCGTAGTATAGACTGTGGAATAAAATAGTATTTAATACTTCTCAATTTACGTTTATTTACTTACTCGTACATTATTCAGCAGAGATGAACAGCGTGTGGGTGAGAGAGAGAGCAGTCCATCCATAACAGCAGCCAGGGGAGAAAAGTAAAGTTCTTTTCTTATTTCGTGTGTTAACGAGTCCTCGGCGTGCAGTGGGATGAGGTCGTGCACGGCTGTGAATGGAAAAGCAGCATCCAAAACACATTCGGGCTCAGAACTCTTTCCACCTCCTAATGATCAGATTTGTTTCCATTACTTCTGAGACTCGAGCGCCGGATCTGCTTACTCGCCTTTGTAAGTGGGAAAAGAGGTTCAGGTTATTTGTGTGGACAGTTTTGTGCGGCAGAAAGCAAAACAATTCTTCACATTTTTGTTGTTTTTGATGTCAAAACAAACAAGTTTTAAAAAGAATATAATCCATTTACTCCGATCAGGCATAAGATTATGACCACCTCCTCGTTTCTACACTCACTGTCCACTTTATCAGCTCCACTTACTGTATAGCTGCACTCTGTAGTTCTACAGTTACAGACTGTAGTCCATCTGTTTCTCTGATACTCTGTTACCCTGTTCTTCAGTGGTCGCCCGAAGACTGCTGGGATAGGCTCCAGCACCTCTTCGAGACCCTGACGGAGAAGTGGCTTAGAAAATGGATGGATGGATGGATATATATATATATATATATATATATATATATATATATATATATATACATACACAAAACCCAGTGAAGTTGCTCAGATAACATTACATATTTTGTCTTTGTAATGTTTTTCGCTTAGAGGGTCAAAGTGAATCTACAAGTCACTGCTTTCTGTCTTTGCTTGCATGAACTGTCATTCTTCTTTCTTTTTCTTCATTGAAGGTTTGTTTTGCAAAGCTGCCCGTTAGATCCTCGTAACGTCCGTGGACAATGCTGACTTTGTCCTTGATGGGTTAAAAAGAGACAGATTTGACATCCAGCCTTGACGGCCAGCACAGGGGGTTTTACTCATCTGTCTCCTGGAGATCGAGACATTAGCTCACAGCTTTTCTCCACCGAACTACGCTAAGCCCCCGGATCTCACTCCGCAGGTGGCAGCGGCTGATTTAACCCCCCAAACATCCACACAGCCGTAACCTCGGCCAAAGACAAGTGAGTCACCCAGGAAATGGGGATAAAAACACAGTTAGCTAGGACGTATGAGGGTAAACTGACCTAGATCCACTTCTAAACACAGGCAGCGGAGTCATCGTGGAGTTTAAAGTAGACTTTAGTGCTCAAACATGAACGCCTGATCATATCAAGCTGTTTTGGTGCTGAAAGTGAAGCGATGAAGAAGCAGATTAACATGGACAGAAGTCATAGAGATGCCTGCTCAAGTCAGACAACCTCCTGCTAAACCTGAGGTTCTATTCTGTACGCCCTGTCCCTGGCCACTTTATCTGAAACACCTCCTTTGTAGATCCTCCTTGCTGGTGTAGAGTTAGAGACTGTAGCTTATACACAGTGGCTGATTCACTGTGCAACAACAGATGGACTACAGTCTGTAACTGTAGAACTACATAGTGGAGCTATGAGGTTGGTGTTTCTAATAAAGTGGCCAGGGAGGCTAGAGAGCGAGGTTGTGCGTTTGCTTCCACTACTTTTAATTCACTTTGGGTGCTCTCACAAACTCTTGTGCCACTTACACTGATGTGCCTTCACTAATAACTTTCTTTCATGTGCCACCAGAAAAGTTAGTCCAGTGTTACAAAGGATTTCTCAATATATACTGTATGTATATATATATAACACCAATCAGGCATAACATTCTGACCACCTCCTTGTTTCTACGCTCACTGTCCACTTCATCAGCTCCACTTACTGTATAGCTGCACTCTGTAGTTCTACAGTTACAGACTGTAGTCCATCTGTTTCTCTGATACTCTGTTACCCTGTTCTTCAGTGGTCGCCCGAAGACTGCTGGGATAGGCTCCAGCACCTCTTCGAGACCCTGACGGAGAAGTGGCTTAGAAAATGGATGGATGGATGGATATATATATATATATATATATATATATATATATATATATATATATATACATACACAAAACCCAGTGAAGTTGCTCAGATAACATTACATATTTTGTCTTTGTAATGTTTTTCGCTTAGAGGGTCAAAGTGAATCTACAAGTCACTGCTTTCTGTCTTTGCTTGCATGAACTGTCATTCTTCTTTCTTTTTCTTCATTGAAGGTTTGTTTTGCAAAGCTGCCCGTTAGATCCTCGTAACGTCCGTGGACAATGCTGACTTTGTCCTTGATGGGTTAAAAAGAGACAGATTTGACATCCAGCCTTGACGGCCAGCACAGGGGGTTTTACTCATCTGTCTCCTGGAGATCGAGACATTAGCTCACAGCTTTTCTCCACCGAACTACGCTAAGCCCCCGGATCTCACTCCGCAGGTGGCAGCGGCTGATTTAACCCCCCAAACATCCACACAGCCGTAACCTCGGCCAAAGACAAGTGAGTCACCCAGGAAATGGGGATAAAAACACAGTTAGCTAGGACGTATGAGGGTAAACTGACCTAGATCCACTTCTAAACACAGGCAGCGGAGTCATCGTGGAGTTTAAAGTAGACTTTAGTGCTCAAACATGAACGCCTGATCATATCAAGCTGTTTTGGTGCTGAAAGTGAAGCGATGAAGAAGCAGATTAACATGGACAGAAGTCATAGAGATGCCTGCTCAAGTCAGACAACCTCCTGCTAAACCTGAGGTTCTATTCTGTACGCCCTGTCCCTGGCCACTTTATCTGAAACACCTCCTTTGTAGATCCTCCTTGCTGGTGTAGAGTTAGAGACTGTAGCTTATACACAGTGGCTGATTCACTGTGCAACAACAGATGGACTACAGTCTGTAACTGTAGAACTACATAGTGGAGCTATGAGGTTGGTGTTTCTAATAAAGTGGCCAGGGAGGCTAGAGAGCGAGGTTGTGCGTTTGCTTCCACTACTTTTAATTCACTTTGGGTGCTCTCACAAACTCTTGTGCCACTTACACTGATGTGCCTTCACTAATAACTTTCTTTCATGTGCCACCAGAAAAGTTAGTCCAGTGTTACAAAGGATTTCTCAATATATACTGTATGTATATATATATAACACCAATCAGGCATAACATTCTGACCACCTCCTTGTTTCTACGCTCACTGTCCACTTCATCAGCTCCACTTACTGTATAGCTGCACTCTGTAGTTCTACAGTTACAGACTGTAGTCCATCTGTTTCTCTGATACTCTGTTACCCTGTTCTTCAGTGGTCAGGACCCCCATGGACCCTCACAGAGCAGGTACTGTTTGGGTGGTGGGTCATTCTCAGCACTTTCTTTTTGGAAATTCTTTTAGGAAATCATGGACACTGTGTCCTCTGGGCTGAAGACCCCTCAGCTTGTTATCAGTGCTCAGTTCTAAATCCAGTATTCATGATGGTTTAGGGGGCATTAGTGCACATGGCATGGGTGACATGCTCATCTGTGAAGGCCCCATTAAAGCTGAATGATATAAACATGATCTGGCAACATCTGCTGCCTTCCAGACGACGTCTTTTTCAGGGAAGGCCTTGATTATTTCAGCAGGACGATGTCAAACTACATTCCAATTGGACGTGCTAAACTGCCCCTGGGTGTGAGTGACTGTCTGTGTCTGTCTGTCTGCCCTGCGATGGACTGGCGACCTGTCCAGGGTGTATAACAGCAGCACTGCTCCATATTAAGAGTCCGGGAGCTAAACTGACCTGCCTGCGGTCCAGACCGGTCACCACTGAGAATCTGGCACATTATGAAATGAAAAATATGACAAAGGAGAGCCTGAAACTGCTGAGCAGCTGAAATCCTGAATCAAACAAGACCAGGAAAACATTTCACTTTCAGAGCTGCAGCAGCGTCTCCTCAGTTCCCGAACACTGACGGAGCGCTGTTAAAGGAGAGGTGATGAAGCACAGCGGTCAAAAGGCCCCCGGCCCAACTTTTTAAAAATGTTTTGCTGGCATTAAATTCAAAGCAGGCATGTATTTTTCAAAAAACAATGTTTTTGTACTATTTTCAGTTAAATATAGGCTTTAAATGATTTGCACATCATTGCATTTTGCCTTTGTTTACATTCTGCACAGCGTCCCAACTTTTTGGAAACAGGATCGTATCATATAAATTTTATTTATTAATATTTTCTGTAACTGTACACAGGAATGCTCAGTCTGTTATCTGTTCATATTTGTTTGTATCCGTAGTATTTCTACTGATAAAGCTGTAGATAATTATAACGGCAATGAAGCTTTGGGCACGTGTGCACATGCTGTGCTAACAGTGCACTTTGACACACACACACACACACACACACACACACACTCACACACACATTCTGTGCTGTCTTTTCTCTTTAGTGCTCAGCAGAGCGGCGGTCCTGCTTTTAACCCTTTCAGCTCCACGTGATTAAAGCCACGTTGTTGGGGTGACACAGCAGCGCCCCCTACCTCTACAACCACAACTCACTCTCTCCACCACTACAACTCTCTCTCTCTCTCTCTCTCTCTCTCTCTATCATAACAACTCTCTCTATCTCTCTCTGTCTCTCTTCTCTCTCTACCATTACAACTCACTCTCTCTCTCTCTCTCTCTCTCTCTCTCTCTCTCTCTCTTTCTCTCTCGTCCACTCTGAGTCCAGTAGCTGTGTGTGTGTGTGTGTGTGTGTGTGCGCGCGCGTGTGTGTTTATATGTGAGGGTGAGTGAGTGTGTGTGTGTGAGTAATGCTGAGTCTGTCCCGCTCTCCCCGCACGCACACACGCACACGCACGCGCCAGCTTTCCCCATGATCCGAGGCCGCCGGGAGTTCGCCAGGCTCGCGCTGAAGAAGAGGAAAGTTTGCGTTTGGGAAGTTGAGCTGCTCGCGCTCGGCTCGTCATGGACTCCGCTCCTCTGCTGCTGTACTGCGCCCTCAGCGCGCTGCTGCTGGCGGAGCGGCGCGCGGCTCTCTCGCACGGTAAGCCGAACAGCGCTTCAGTGAGATCCGGGAAACTCGGAGCCGGCGGGGTTACCGCGGACACGGCCGCGCGCGCGGTGCACAGAAGTTTGGGGAAGTTTACTTCAGAGCAGCAGAGACTCAGATACTGAACCAAACTGCAGAACAAACTCCAGAGCTGCACAGACCGCGGCACTGAGTCAGCGGGTAGACTCTGATAGCTGTGAGAGACTGCGTTCATTAATTAACTCATTAATTAACTCTACTGTTAAACTCAGGACGCTTTCATTAATGAACTCTACTGTTAAACTCAGGATGCGTTCATTAATTAACTCTACTGTGAAACTCAGGACACTTTCATTAATTAACTCTACTATTAAACTCAGGACGCGTTCATTAATTAACTCTACTGTGAAACTCAGGACACTTTCATTAATGAACTCTACTGTTAAACTCAGGATGCGTTCATTACTCAACTCTACTGTTAAACTGAGACTGTGTTCATTAATGTACTCTACTGTTAAACTCAGGATGCGTTCGTTAATTAACTCTACTGTTTTAACTCAGGACATTTTCATTAATTAACTCTACTGTTAAACTCAGGACACTTTCATTAATTAACTACTGTTAAACTCAGGATGCGTTCATTAATTAACTCTACTGTTAAACTCAGGATACGTTCATTAATTAACTCTACTATTAAACTCATTAAGCGGTCATTAATGAACTCTACTGTTAAACTCAGGACGCGTTCATTAATTAAGTCTACTGTTAAACTCAGGACGCTTTCATTAATGAACTCTACTGTTAAACTCAGGATGCGTTCATTAATTAACTCTACTGTTAAACTCAGGATGCGTTCATTAATTAACTCTACTGTTAAACTCAGGACACTTTCATTAATTAACTCTACTGTAAAACTCAGGACACTTTCATTAATTAACTCTACTGTTAAACTCAGGACATTTTCATTAATTAACTCTACTGTTAAACTCAGGACACTTTCATTAATTAACTCTACTGTTAAACTCAGGATGCGTTCATTAATTAACTCTACTGTTAAACTCAGGATACGTTCATTAATTAACTCTACTATTAAACTCATTAAGCGGTCATTAATGAACTCTACTGTTAAACTCAGGACGCGTTCATTAATTAACTCTACTGTGAAACTGAGGATGTGTTCATTAAATAACTCTACTGTGAAACTGAGGATGTGTTCATTAATTAACTCTACTGTTAAACTCAGGACGCTTTCATTAATTAACTCTACTATTAAACTCAGGACGCGTTCATTAATTAACTCTACTGTGAAACTCAGGACACTTTCATTAATGAACTCTACTGTTAAACTCAGGGCGCTTTCATTAATGAACTCTACTGTTAAACTCAGGATGCGTTCATTAATTAACTCTACTGTGAAACTCAGGACACTTTCATTAATTAACTCTACTATTAAACTCAGGACGCGTTCATTAATTAACTCTACTGTGAAACTCAGGACACTTTCATTAATGAACTCTACTGTTAAACTCAGGATGCGTTCATTAATTAACTCTACTATTAAACTCAGGATACGTTCATTAATTAACTCTAGTATTAAACTCAGGACGCGTTCATTAATTAACTCTACTGTGAAACTCAGGATGTGTTCATTAAATAACTCTACTGTTAAACTCAGGATGCATTCATTAATTAACTCTACTGTTAAACTCAGGATGCGTTCATTACTCAACTCTACTGTTAAACTGAGACTGTGTTCATTAATGTACTCTACTGTTAAACTCAGGATGCGTTCGTTAATTAACTCTACTGTTTTAACTCAGGACATTTTCATTAATTAACTCTACTGTTAAACTCAGGACACTTTCATTAATTAACTACTGTTAAACTCAGGATGCGTTCATTAATTAACTCTACTGTTAAACTCAGGATACGTTCATTAATTAACTCTACTATTAAACTCATTAAGCGGTCATTAATGAACTCTACTGTTAAACTCAGGACGCGTTCATTAATTAAGTCTACTGTTAAACTCAGGACGCTTTCATTAATGAACTCTACTGTTAAACTCAGGATGCGTTCATTAATTAACTCTACTGTTAAACTCAGGATGCGTTCATTAATTAACTCTACTGTTAAACTCAGGACACTTTCATTAATTAACTCTACTGTAAAACTCAGGACACTTTCATTAATTAACTCTACTGTTAAACTCAGGACATTTTCATTAATTAACTCTACTGTTAAACTCAGGACACTTTCATTAATTAACTCTACTGTTAAACTCAGGATGCGTTCATTAATTAACTCTACTGTTAAACTCAGGATACGTTCATTAATTAACTCTACTATTAAACTCATTAAGCGGTCATTAATGAACTCTACTGTTAAACTCAGGACGCGTTCATTAATTAACTCTACTGTGAAACTGAGGATGTGTTCATTAAATAACTCTACTGTGAAACTGAGGATGTGTTCATTAATTAACTCTACTGTTAAACTCAGGACGCGTTCATTACTCAACTCTACTGTTAAACTGAGACTGTGTTCATTAATTAACTCTACTGTTAAACTCAGGACACTTTCATTAATTAACTCTACTGTAAAACTCAGGACACTTTCATTAATTAACTCTACTGTTAAACTCAGGACATTTTCATTAATTAACTCTACTGTTAAACTCAGGACACTTTCATTAATTAACTCTACTGTTAAACTCAGGATGCGTTCATTAATTAACTCTACTGTTAAACTCAGGATACGTTCATTAATTAACTCTACTATTAAACTCATTAAGCGGTCATTAATGAACTCTACTGTTAAACTCAGGACGCGTTCATTAATTAACTCTACTGTGAAACTGAGGATGTGTTCATTAAATAACTCTACTGTGAAACTGAGGATGTGTTCATTAATTAACTCTACTGTTAAACTCAGGACGCGTTCATTACTCAACTCTACTGTTAAACTGAGACTGTGTTCATTAATGAACTCTACTGTTAAACTCAGGACGCGTTCATTAATAAATTGCACTGTTAAACTCAGGATGTGTTCATTAATTAACTCTACTGTTAAACTCAGGACACTTTCATTAATTAACTCTCCTGTGAAACTCAGGACGCTTTCATTAATTAACTCTACTGTTAAACTCAGGATGCGTTCATTAATTAACTCTCCTGTTAAACTCAGGATGCGTTCATGAAATAATTCTACTGATAAACTAAGGATGCGTTCATTAATTAACTCTACTATTAAACTCATTATGCGTTCATTAATGAACTCTACTGTGAAACTCAGGATGTGTTCATTAATTAACTCTCCTGTTCAACTCAGGAAGCGTTCATTAATTAACTCTACTGTTAAACTCAGGATGCATTCATTAATGAACTCTACTGTTAAACTCAGGACACGTTCATTAATGAACTCTACTGTTAAACTCAGGACACGTTCATTAATTAACTCTACTATTAAACTCATTATGCGTTCATTAATGAACTCTACTGTTAAACTCAGGAGGCGATCATTAATTACGTCTCCCGTTAAACTCAGGACGCGTTCATTAATTAACTCTACTGTGAAACTCAGGACGCATTCATTACTCAACTCTACTGTTAAACTAAGACTGTGTTCATTAATGAACTCTACTGTTAAACTCAGGACGCGTTCATTAATTAACTCTACTGTGAAACTCAGGATGCGTTCATTAATTAACTCTACTGTTAAACTCAGGACTTGTTCATTAATTAACTCTCCTGTTCAATTCAGGAAGCGTTCATTAATTAACTCTACTGTTAAACTCAGGATGCATTCATTAATGAACTCTACTGTTAAACTCAGGACACGTTCATTAATGAACTCTACTGTTAAACTCAGGACACGTTCATTAATTAACTCTACTATTAAACTCATTATGCGTTCATTAATGAACTCTACTGTTAAACTAAGGAGGCAATCATTAATTACGTCTCCTGTTAAACTCTGGACGCGTTCTTTACTCAACTCTACTGTGAAACTCAGAATGCGTTCATTAATTATTCTACTGTTAAACTCAGGACTTGTTCATTAATTAACTCTACTGTTAAACTCAGGACGCGTTCATTACTCAACTCTACTGTTAAACTCAGGACGCATTTATTAATGAACTCTACTGTTAAACGCAGGATGCGTTCATTAATTAACTCTACTGTTAAACTCAGGATGTGTTCATTAATTAACTCTACTGGTAAACTCAGGATGCATTCATTAAATAATTCTACTGTTAAACTCAGGACGCATTTATTAATGAACTCTACTATTAAACTCAGGATGCGTTCATTAATTAACTCTACTGTTAAACTCAGGATGCGTTCATTAAATAACAATACCTTTAAACTCAGGATGCGTTCATTAATTAACTCTACTGTTAAACTCAGGACGCTTTCATTAATGAACTCTACTGTTAAACTCAGGATGCGTTCATTAATTAACTCTACTGTTAAACTCAGGACACTTTCATTAATTAACTCTACTGTTAAACTCAGGACGCGTTCATTAATTAACTCTACTGTGAAACTCAGGACACTTTCATTAATGAACTCTACTGTTAAACTCAGGATGCGTTCATTAAATAACTCTACCTTTAAACTCAGGACGCATTCATTAATTAATTCTACTGTTAAACTCAGGACGCATTTATTAATGAACTCTACTGTTAAACTCATTATGCGTTCATTAATCAACTCTCCTTTTAAAGTCAGGATGCGTTCATTAATTAACTCTACTGTTAAACTCAGGACACCCTCATTATTTAAATCTACTGTTAAACTCAGGACGCGTTCATGAATTAATTCTACTGTTAAACTCAGGATGTGTTCATTTAATAACTCTACTGTTAAACTCAGGACGACTTCATTATTTAAATCTACTGTTAAACTCAGGACGCGTTCATTAATTAACTCTACTGTTAAACTCAGGACACGTTCATTAATGGAATCTACATTTAAACTCAGGACGCTTTCATTGATGAACTCTACTGTTAAACTCAGGACGCATTCATTGATGAATTCTACTGATAAACTCATTATGCGTTCATTAATCAACTCTCCTGTTCAACTCAGGACGCGATCATTAATTGACTCTACTGTTAAACTCAGGAGGAATTAATTAATTAACTCTACTGTGAAACTCAGGACACGTTCATTAATGAACTCTACTGTTAAACTCATTATGCATTCATTAATCAACTCTCCTTTTAAACTCAGGACGCGTTCATTATTTAAATCTACTGTTAAACTCAGGACGCGTTCATTAATTCTACTGTTAAACTCAGGATGTGTTCATTAAATAACTACTGTTAAACTCAGTACGCGTTCATTAATGAACTATACTGTTAAACTCATTATGCGTTCAATAATTAACTCTACTGTTAAACTCAGGACGCATTCAATAATTAATTCTACTGATAAATTCATTATGCTTTCATTAATTAACTCTACTGTTAAACTCGTTATGCGTTCATTAATTAATTCTACTGACAAACTCATTATGCGTTTATTAATTAACTCCACTGTTCAAATAAGGATGCGTTCATTAAATAACTCTACTGTTAAACTCAGGACGCGTTCATTAATTGACTCTCCTGTCAAACTCAGCATGCGTTCAATAATTAACTCTACTGTTAAACTCAGGACGCATTCAATAATTAATTCTACTGTTAAACTCATTATGCGTTCATTAATTATCTCTACTGTTAAACTCATTATGCGTTCATTATTTAACTCAACTGTTAAAGTCAGGATGCGTTCATTAAATAACTCTACTGTTAAACTCATTATGTGTTCACTGATCAACTCTACTGTTAAACTCAGGACGCGTTCATTAATTAAATCTACTGTTAAACTCAGGACGCGTTCATTAAATAACTCTACTGTGAAACTCAGGACGCGTTCATTAAATAACTCTACTGTTAAACTCACGACGCGATTATTAATTAACTCTCCTATTCAACTCAGGACGCGTTTATTAATTAACTCTACTGTGAAACTCAGGACTGGTTCATTAATTAATTCTACTGTTAATCTCAATACGCGTTCAGTAAATAATTCTACTGGTAAACTCAGGACGTGTTCATTAATTAACTCTACTGTTAAACTCATGACGTGTTATTTAATTAAATCTACTGTTAAACTCAGGAAGCGTTCATTAATTAAATCTACTGTTAAACTCAGGTACCCTTTCATTAATTAACTCTACTATTAAACTCATTATGCGTTCATTAATTAACTCTACTGTGAAACTCAGGACGCGTTCATTAAATAACTCTACTGTGAAAGTCAGGACGCGATCATTAATTAACTCTCCTATTAAACTCAGGATGCGTTCATTAATTAATTCTACTGTTAAACTCAGGATGCGTTCATTAAATAACTCTCCTGTTAAACTCAGGATGCGTTCATTAAATAACTCTACTGATTAACTCAGGATGCGTTCATTAATGAACTCTACTGTGAACCTCAGGACGCGTTCATTAATTAATTCTACTGTTAAACTCAGGTTGCGTTCATTAATGAACTATACTGTTAAACTCAGGATGTGTTCATTAATTAAATCTACTGTTAAACTCAGGACGCGTTCATTAATTAACTCTACTCTTAAACTCATTATGCGTTCATTAATTAACTCTCCTGTTAAACTCAGGACGCGTTCATTAATTAATTCTACTGTAAAACTCAGGACGCGTTCATTAATGAAATGTACTGTTAAACTCGGGACACGTTCATTAATTAATTCTACTGATAAACTCATTATGCGTTCATTAATTAACTCTACTGTTAATCTCAGGACGCGTTCATTAATTAATTCTACTGTTAAACTCATGATGCATTCATTATTTAACTCTACTGTTAAACTCAGGACGCGTTCAGTAATTAACTCTACTGTTAAACTGAGGATGCGTTCATTAATGAACTCTACTGTTAAACTCAGGAAGCGTTCATTGATTAATTCTACTGTTAAACTTATTATGCGTTAATTAATTAAGTCTACTGTTAAACTCAGACTGCAATCATTAAACTCTACCGTTAAACTCAGTACACGTTCATTAATTAATTCTACTGGTAAGCTTAGGATGCATTCATTAATGAACTCTACTGTTAAACTCAGAACGCGTTCAATAATTAACTCTACTGTTAAACTCAGGACGCGCTCATTAATTAATTCTACTGTTAAACTCAGGATGCGTTCATTAAATAACTCTACTGTTAAACTTAGGACGCTTTCATTAAATAATTCTACTGTTAAACTCAGGACGCATTTATTAATGAACTCCACTATTAAACTCATTATGCGTTCATTAATCAACTCTCCTGTTAAACTCAGGATGCGTTCATTAATTAACTCTACTGATAAACTCATGAGGCATTCATTAATTAACTCTACTGTTGAACTCAGGATGCGTTCATTAATGAACTCTACTGTTAAACTTAGGACGCTTTCATTAAATAATTCTACTGTTAAACTCAGGACGCATTTATTAATGAACTCTACTATTAAACTAATTATGCATTCATTAATTAACTCTCCTGTTAAACTCAGGATGTGTTCATTAATTAACTCTACTGATAAACTCATGAGGCATTCATTAATTAACTCTACTGTTGAACTCAGGATGCGTTCATTAATGAACTCTACTGTAAAAGTCAGGACGCCTTCATTAATTAACTGTACTGTTAAACTCAGGACGCATTCATTAATTAATTCTACTGTTAAATTCATTATGCGTTCATTAATTAACTCTACTGTTCAACTCAGGATGCGTTCATTAAATAACTCTGCTGGTAAACTCAGGATGCGTTTATTAATTAACTACACTGTGAAACTCAGGACGCATTCATTAATTAATTCTACTGATAAATTCATTATGCGTTCAATAATTAACTCTACTGTTAAACTCAGGACGCGTTCATTAATTAACTATACTGTTAAACTCATTATGCGTTCATTAATTAACTCTACTCTTAAACTCAGGAAGCGTTCATTAATTAATTCTACTGATAAACTCATTATGCTTTCATTAATTATTTCTACTGTTAAACTCAGGACGCGTTCAATAATTAATTCTACTGATAAACTCATTATGCGTTCATTAATTAACTCTACTGTTCAAATAAGGATGCGTTCATTAATTGACTCTCCTGTTAAACTCAGCATGCGTTCATTAATTAATTCTACTGTTAAACTCAGGACGCGTTCATTAATGAACTGTACTGTTAAACTCAGGAGGCGTTCATTAATTAATTCTACTGATAAACTCATTATGCGTTTATTAATTAACTCTACTGTTCAAATAAGGATGCGTTCATTAAATAACTCTACTGTTAAACTCAGCATGCGTTCATTAATTAATTCTACTTTTAAGCTCATTATGCGTTCATTAATTATCTCTACTGTTAAAGTCAGGATGCGTTCATTAATTAGCTCTACTGTTAAACTCAGGACGCATTTATTAATGAACTCTACTGTTAAACTCATTATGCGTTCACTAATCAACTCTCCTGTTAAACTCAGGACGCGTTCATTAATTAAATCTACTGTTAAACTCAGGAGGCGTTCATTAATTAACTCTACTGTGAAACTCAGGACGCGTTTATTAATTAACTCTACTGTTAAACTCAATACGCGTTCAGTAAATAATTCTACTGGTAAACTCAGGACGTGTTATTTAATTAAATCTACTGTTAAACTCAGGTACCCGTTCATTAATTAACTCTACTTTTAAACTCATTATGCGTTCATTAAATAACTCTTGTGTTAAACTCAGTATGCGTTCATTAAATAACTCTACTGTGAAACTCAGGACGCGTTCATTAATTAACTCTCCTATTAAACTCAGGACGCGTTCATTAAATATCTCTACTGTTAAACTCAGGACGCATTGATTAATAAACTCTACTGTTATACTCAGACTGCATTCATTAATTAATTCTACTTTTAAACTCAGGATGCGTTCATTAAATAACTCTCCTGTTAAACTCAGGATGCGTTCATTAATTAATTCTACTGTTAAACTCAGGAGGCATTGATTAATAAACTCTACTGTTAAACTCAGGATGCGTTCATTGATCAACTCTACTGTTAAATTCAGGATGTGTTCATTAAATAACTCTACTGTTAAACTCAGGATGCGTTCATTAATTAATTCTACTGTTAAACTTAGGATGTGTTCATTAAATAACTCTACTGGTTAACTCATTATGCGTTCATTAATTAAATCTACTGTTAAACTCATTATGCGTTCAGTAGAGTTAAACTCAGACTGCAATCATTAATAAACTCTACCGTTAACTCAGGACGCATTAATTAATTAATTCTACTGTTAAACTCAGGACGTGTTCATTACTTAACTCTACTGTTAAACTCAGGATGCGTTCATTAATGAACTCTACTGTTAAACTCAGGATGTGTTCATTAATGAACTCTACTGTTAAACTCAGGATGTGTTCATTAATTAACTCTACTGTTAAACTCAGGATGTGTTCATTAATGAACTCCACTGTTAAACTCAGGATGTGTTCATTAATTAACTCTACTGTTAAACTCAGGATGTGTTCATTAATGAACTCTACTGTTAAACTCAGGATGTGTTCATTAATGAACTCTACTGTTAAACTCAAGATGTGTTCATTAATGAACTCTACTGTTAAACTCAGGATGTGTTCATTAATGAACTCCACTGTTAAACTCAGGACGTGTTCATTAATTAACTCTACTGTTAAACTCAGGACGTGTTCATTAATGAACTCCACTGTTAAACTCAGGACTCGTTCATTAATTAACTCTACTGTTAAACTCAGGATGCGTTCATTAATGAACTCTACTGTTAAACTCAGGATGCGTTCATTAATGAACTCCACTGTTAAACTCAGGATGTGTTCATTAATGAACTCCACTGTTAAACTCAGGATGTGTTCATTAATTAACTCTACTGTTAAACTCAGGATGTGTTCATTAATGAACTCCACTGTTAAACTCAGGATGTGTTCATTAATGAACTCTACTGTTAAACTCAGGATGTGTTCATTAATTAACTCTACTGTTAAACTCAGGATGTGTTCATTAATGAACTCTACTGTTAAACTCAGGACGCGTTCATTAATCAACTCTACTGTTAAACTCAGGATGTGTTCATTAATGAACTCTACTGTTAAACTCAGGACGTGTTCATTAATGAACTCTACTTTTAAACACAGATCGTGTTTATCAATTAACTCTACCGTTAAACTCAGGACACGTTTAACAGGTACGTTTATTAACGAAGTATTAAACTCAAAATTAGCTCTACTATTCATCTTTGTGCATTCCTTAATTAACTTATTGTTAACCTATTATTTTTTTGCTTTAATTATACACACAGTACACAGTCCTCATGGGTACATACAGTGCTCACTCAATTTTTCATCACTTTAAGTAATGTATTCATTACTTACACGTAAAATAATGAATTCATTAATTGACTCTTTGATCTTAAAGAGCCCTTGTCATCCCACATGTCTATACAGTCCACACATGAAAAGTTTAAAAACAGTCCATTTTCAATTTGTTGTGTATACGATATCATGTAAACCAAATCATTTACATACATCTGCCCACACTCGTTTAGCTCCACAAGAAATAAAAGGGCCAAAAAATAGGATATGTGCCCTTTAATTGGCATTCGTTAACCTGAATTTTGCTTTTTGTCCTGTTTGTAGAAGCATGCAATGTTTTCTTTCCTTGACCTGATGCTTGTCCTGTCTCTGTCCCATAGCCAACCTCTCAGGGAAGCTGAGCGAGTACGGCCTGATCGTTCCGTTCAGCACGGACTCCCGCGGCCACTACGTCTCACACGTCCTCTCGACTGCCGCCTCATCTTTGGGGAAAAGTAAACGCCACGCCCGCAGCGTCCCCGAGAAGGAGAGAACCAGAGAAAGAGACACTCAGCAGGTGTTCTTTAACGTGACTGTGTTTGGTAAGGAGCTGCACCTGCGGCTGAAGGCCAATAACAGGCTGGTGGCCCCCGGAGCCCACCTGGAGTGGCACGAGGACTTTGAGGAGAAGGCCAAGGTGCAAATCCGTGGAAACTGTGTGTTCACTGGAGATGTGACGGACATGCCCGACGCCTCGGTGGCCATCAGCAACTGCGATGGCCTGGTAGGTAGCGCTTTTGATTCCGTAATGCACAGCTGCTGCTGATTTTGGGCCCCTCTAATGGGTCGTAATGGAGGTCTCGCTATCAGAAAGCGTGGCAGCTACATAATACAGTGTTTCCCTTACCAGTTAAAATGGATTAGTGGGTGGGGCTAAAAATCTGGATCCAATTTCTTCCTAACGTCTTCGGCAACCAAAGCCACAGCACAGAGATTGTAGTACGAGGTGTTTTGCTGTTTAACTTTCTTGCTGAGCTCATGTTTGTATTCCAGCGTTCTTCATGTTGATTGGCCAGCGGTGGTGTAATTTGGATTTACTGAAAAAAAAACGATATTTTTGTGTTCTTGCTAGCTTTTAAATGAGGCCTGAAGTGTGATTTTCACAGGAATTTGTGCAGAAATTTCACATTTTGCTTGTAACTCGGTAATGATGAAGTAGTGAAACATGGGAAGGTGTGATCTGCAACTTCACAGCTGTGATTAGAGGTGGGCAATATGGTGGCTTAATCAAGATCATGATAAATGTTGTTATTGTGATTGGCTGTATGCTTTTCTGAGTATAGTGTAGATCTGGTCATTACGTACTAAAGAACACGGACTCACTGCATATTTTGTTCGAAAGAGAGCATAATTACAGTGAGTGAAATGTTCAATGAACAGTGTTCTGAATTTTTGCAGGCTGTTTTTAAATGTGGTTAAATGTGGCACCGCTACATCATCGTGGATTTTTGTCTAAACATCAAAGTGTGGCGAGTATTGTGAACATTTTTTTAAGGATTGCAATGTAATATTTTTTGCCATATTACCCACTCCTAGCCGTGATTGTGTAGAGCTGATAGACTGAAGAAGAAGAGAAAATGAAAACATGTATGCCCTATAGTCCAGCCATGCAGGGCAAGCAGCACAGCAATGCACAGCTTTATGCTTCGAGTCTATTTTTCTCGCTTGCATGAGTGAAATGCTGGTGCATTTCTGGGAATAGCTTATCAGATAGGAGCTACAAACTACAAAACATAACATGATTTTTGTTATTGTATTATTGTGTATTATTGTGTTTTGTTGTTCATTGTACATAGACTAGGTTAATGATGGCCATAGTTCATGATGAATTCTTTTCTAAATGATGAATACAGTTTGCATGCTGATTGCGCCCCCTGCTGGAGAAGTTTCACACAGCTAGATGTCCACATGCTTTACATATTAAAAAAAACAAGGCATTTTTCGTTGACATAGCAGTGATGCTCTGAAATTTGGGAAACCATGAAGCAGTTTACACCATCAGGCATAACATCATGACCACCTCCTCGTTTCTACGCTCACTGTCCACTTCATCAGCTCCACTTACTGTATAGCTGCACTCTGTAGTTCTACTGTTACAGACTGTAGTCCATCTGTTTCTCTGATACTCTGTTACCCTGTTCTTCAGTGGTCAGGACCCCCATGGACCCTCACAGAGCAGGTACTGTTTGGGTGGTGGCTCATTCTCAGCACTGCAGTGACACTGACGTGGTGGTGGTGGTGGTGGTGGTGCGTTAGTGTGTTGTGCTGGTACGAGTGGATCAGACACAGCAATGTTGCTAGACATGATATAATCGTGAATATGCTTGCGTAAGTGATTTCCGACATTGTAAACATGGACAAAAGTATGGACAGAAGGACACTACTGGCTGTCCCCTTACTACCCCTTACTTTCGAATGTCACCCTAACCCCTTGGAACTGAGTCACAAGGGTTGGTGGTTTAAATCTTGCCCTCAGAAATGGGACCCTCAAATAAAAAGAGCATTACTTCATTAACAGCTACTAGCGCTGTAGGGCATCCAAGAGGGGGTATAAGACAATCATTTATTATCACCCACCACTAATTCTTTGGTGATATGAAGCTGAAGTCAGATATTCTCCAGCTTCTTGTTCGAATTTTCCCGTTCCACCTTAAATAGTGCAGCAGTTACATTCTGGCGCTCCAGGCGTCAGAACTGCTGGACTATTTAAGGTGGAACGGGAAAGTTATCTAGCTAGCTACCGAGACATTAGCATGCTATTAGCATTTTTTTATGCTTGTTATGAAGAAAAACAACCAGAATGCACTGAAACGACATCAAACTAAGAAAATACAGTGATTAATGTAATTTTGTAACAAAGAAAATTCTCACATTTGTAGGTTTCTTTGGCCACACATGCGTCCGTCTTGCTTTTTTTTAAATTAATTAATTTATTTGTTTGTTTATTTATTCTTTTTGCTGTTTGCAGTCTCTGAGAAACCTGGTTGGAGGGTCATGTAGCCCCAACACTTCACCCTACCTCTCTATCTCAACAAGAATCAGGACACCCTACACCTAGATATTGAACATGCAAAACAGAGGGCTAAGGGCTTAAGTGGTAAGTGGTAGGGGTGAGGGGTGAAATGGGATTGGGCCAAAATTCCACTTTTCATTAGTCCATATAGTCCACAAGTCCATATAGTCTATAAAATATATATGTATATATATATTTTTGGCTCTGCCTAATTATTTTATTTATTTTACTCTCAGTTGTTTTTAATATTATATGTCTTGGTCTATTTTCTAAAATAAAAGTCTCTGTGCCTATAAAATCTGTTTGAGGAGATTAAACACTAGTTAGAGCTTGTATGCAGGACAGTAATCTGAGTGGTCCAAGGGTGGACCAGCAGTGGCAAACAGTCGGTAGGGTGCCACCTTATCAACCGGTGGACCGCTGTATGCTCGCAATCTGGGAGGAGTGAAAGCCTGAAGTGAAGCGCTACATACAGTAAATGCAGTGTTCAAAGGAAAGAGGCTAAACAACTAAACAACAACCTAAACAAGGAACGTAGTCCGTTATCTAGCATACTTGCTATCCAAACTATGTGCTAGCCAACAGTATCAAGCACTTTCTTTAAATACAGCATTACATCAGGTAGAACTTGGTTCTGCCCTTCAGGCTGAAGGTTTTTCGCCAATGAAGGGCTTGTTATTTGAATCCATATTGAACCTGATGCCCTGCGAGCCGCAGGAGAACACTATTGCTGTAATGACTGTGTGACCATAGCAAAAATGAGGAAGCCTCACTCAAGGTTGAAAATCAAATGGTTCATTCATTTCCCACCTTATGCTGTTGTAAGTAGACAGAATCACAAAGTATATGAGAGGAGCTTCCTCGAATAAGAGTGGGATTTTGTTGAAGTCCACAGTTTCATGCTTGACAGCCACAGGATTAAAGACAGAAAGGATTAAGGACGAAACTCTCAGACGTGAAAAATTCCGTCATGACCGAAGGTCAGCGCTGCTAGGAATGACCTGCCGCAGCGTCGGGGAGAGGCTAGGATCAGGGAACGTTCACTCACAGAAAACATCCAGAACACAACGTCCTGCTTTTTTTTAATTGATTTTTTTACTGAGCGAAAGCTTTCAGATATGGACCAGGTGAGTCTTTTACATCAGCTCTGACTGAATCCCTGTAAACCTGGCCTGTAAAAAGTGACTTTAGGTTGAGGAACTCATACATCACAGCTCCAACCGACGTCACCGCAGAGCAGCTGTTTTACGCTCTACTTCACTGATCTTGTTCCATGTTGTGTGTGCTGTGGCTCTGTCTTAGGCCTTGACCACTATAGCATTGGCTGAGACTTTCGGCTGAAATCGAGTTTTATCTTTATTGACAAGAATCCTCTTCACACAGCACTGCTTTCTTGTGCCTCAGTGAAGAGGAGAAAACTGGTATGAACCCACACCAGAAGCATCTTCGTAATGCTTAGCAAGGTCAGCTACAGGTTGGTTTTGGGATTTATATGCAGAAAAAGACCTGAACTGGAAGAGCTGGAAGATTTAATCTTTTATGTTAAAATTAAAGTTTGAAAGAGTGAATTTTTTTCCGGTTTGGGACAGAATTTTGTTGGGATCGGGTCGGGTTTAGACACACACAATATCATGATGTTGGTTGGGTTCAGTTGAGGAAGACTTTTGTAGAGATCAGGTCAGGTTCAGACCCAAAATGTGATGATGTGGGTCGGATCAGGATAAGATTTAGTTCAGACTCCAAATGATGTGTGTCAGGTTGACTTGAAACAGAATTTTGTGGGCATCAGGTCAGGTTTAGACCCAGAATGTGATGATGTGGGTCGGGTCAAGTTGAGACAGAATTTTGTCAGGATTGGGTTTGGGCTCAAAACACAATGATCTGGGTTGGGTTGGGGCAGAATTGTGTCAGACTAGGGTCAGGTTTGGACTCAAAATGTGATAATGTATGTTGGGTTGGGTTGGGGCAGAACTTTGCCAGGATCGGGGTCAGGATTGGACTTAAAATGTGATGTGGGTTGGGTTTGGACAGAACCTTGCCAGGAATGGGATCAGACTCAAAATGCGATGATGTGGGCTGGGTCTGGTAGGAACAGAACTTTGTCGGGATTAGGGTATGGATTAGACTCAAAACGTGATAATGTGGTTTGGGTTGGGATAGAACTTTGCCAAGATCAGGGTCAGGATTGGACTCAAAACATGATAATGTGGGTTGGGTTGGGTTGGGACAGAACTTTGCCAGGATCAGGGTCAGGATTGGACCCAAAACATGATAATGTGTGTTGGGTTGGGACAGAACTTTGCCAGGATCAGGGTCAGGATTGGACCCAAAACATGATAATGTGGGTTGGGTTTGGACAGAACTTTGTCAGGATCAGGGTCAGGATCTAACTCAAAATGCAGTGATGTGGTTTGGTTTGGGTGGGGACAGAACTTTGCCAGGATCAGGGTCAGGACTGGACTCAAAACATAATGTGGGCTGGGTTGAGTTGGGTTGGGACAGAACTTTGCCAGGATTTAGGTAAGGATTGGACTCAAATCATGATAATGTGGCTGGGTTGGGCCACTTTGCCAGGATCAGGATCAGACTCAAAACGGGATGATGTGGGTTGAGTCAGGTACGGACAGAACTTTGCCAGGATCAGTTTGAGTCTGGACTCAAAATGCAATGATCTGGGTCGGGTCGGGGTAGAATTCTTTCAGCCAAAACCGGGTTCAGACTTCAAATGTGATGGTGTGGGGAGGGTCGGGTTGGGACAGAATTTTGTTGGGATGTGGACTCCGAATGCGATGCGGTGATCCAGTTTGGGTCGGACTTAGAAGATTCACAGTGCGCAATCGGGTTGAGACCGAAGTTTCAGGTCCGATTAAAACTCCAGCCTGCGCGTGTTTTGAGTTTGTGCTGCGCGACACATTTTCAATCTCTCTCTGCCACAGTTTCTTTCTTTTGATGTTTGAGCCTCTATTATGACATCACAGTCAAGCCTGCGTCATAAAGCAGTGACGTTTGTTTCCAGCCAATTCAAAACCTTTGAAGGTGGGAAACCTAAACTGAACAGTCCAGGTATTTTTTTTATTCTGATGGTGAAAAATTGCTTTGGCTTTTTTTTCCCCCCTTCTTTTTTTCTTTTTTCCTGTTTTAAGAGCGATTCAAGGCCTTCATCGGTAATAGAGATTTCCGCGTCAGGCCGTATAAAGCGGCACTGTTCGGCGAACACGTACGCACGCACAAAGGCGTCATTCATTAAAGAGACATCGATTACTCTCCTGGGCCATCTCGGCTTGGGCCACGGGGACAATGGTGCAGTCATGGCAGCGGTGGGCCGGAGGCATGCTGCGTGTGTTTGTGCAGGAAAAGAGACGTTCTGTGGCAGTCAAATACCGTTTTATTCTCTTTGCCTCCTCTGACGTGCCGTTTAACCCCTCAGACGCCACTGTTGACTCTGATCTGTAAGCCTGAGCCCTTCCAGCTGCAGAAGGGCAGAACGTTGGGAAACATGGAGGTATTGAAGGCTGCCTGTTTTTCACTGTCTGTGCTGTTCCACGGGTATAAGAGTGTGGTGGAGAGGGTGGCACATTGGATTTTCGCCAAATTTGAGCAGATTATTGTAGATTTGTACTGTGGAGTTCAATGCATTTAGTTATGTAACAAGCTGTGTATGCAGTGATGTTAATATCACAAAGTGAGAGCAGTCACTCTAGACTTCTAAGGGTTAAAGCGAAAACAGCCGGCGAGAAAGCTGCAGCCTGAGAGCCGGGCCGAGATCAGATTACGCTTTTTCACAGCAGAGCCGCCTTCAGTTCAGCGAGGAGAGTCCAGAAAGACGGCGGCGGAGTGAAAGCCCGCCTGTCTGGCTGTGGCGTTCACTGCCATGTGGCAGTAGGAGTGACTGACTTATCACCGGCCGGCGGAAATGTTACCTCAGAGATCCTTCAGTAGGACAGGGGGGCGAGGGGGCAGGCAAGGAGGGGACTAACAAACCATAAATACACAGGTTTACTGATGCTTAGTCATCATTCACACCACGCCGAACTGTGCAGCGTTGAGTCAAACCAGAAACAGCACTACAACAGTCAAAAGTTTGGACACACCTACATTTCATCTATTATTTACATACTCATTTCCTTTCTGGCTCTTAGAGTAAAACTACATAACAGCACGACACTTGGGTACAGGGTAGTTCTCGAAGGGTTCTTTATTAGGGAACGTGGTTCTGTATAGGACCATAAACACTCAGGACCCTTTGCATGATTGAACGCTTCTTCGGATTGATGGAGAAGTGCTATATAGGCTCTATATAGTTCTTCTACTGTTAGGATGTCATGCTTGTTACAGTAGAAGAACCGCTTTTGGTGAACCCTTTTCAGAAAGGTTCTATGTATGCCCTTCTACTGCACGTTCGCCATCCGTCTGAAGAACCCTTCTCCGTACAAAGAACCCTTTAATCGTCGCATCATATTGTTGTAACCAGCATGTCAGCTTGTGGGTATCGTGTTAGCATGCAGGCTGGTGGGGGACGGCCTCTTTAGGAGTTAAAGAAAATGGTTCTATGTAAGACCATAAGCACTCAAAGAGCTCCTTTGCATCATTAAATGGTTCTTTCCGTGGTTAGATGGCTCTTCAGATTGATGGATGAGTAACACAAGGTAGCTAACTCGCCATCTTCTACAGCCTACACACTTAAAAAGGATGGTTCTTCATGGGTTCTTTAGTAAGGCAACTTAACCATGAGGTCTATATAGAACCATTTCTTGCTTAAATGGTTCTTTTCCTTTTCCGCGACATAGTTCTTCAGCTTGATGGATGGGAAACATAACGGAGCTGATGAGCTAAACTAGCTAACTGGTTGATGCTGATTAAGACTCTCCATCTTCTACAGCCTACACACTTAAAAAGGATGGTTCTTCAAGGGTTCTTTACTAAGGCAATTTAACCATAAGTTCTATTTATGGTTCTTTCTAACTATCTATGGTTTTTTGCATGGTGAAATTGTTCTTCAGATTGCTGGAGAATGTGCTGTACATTGTTCTACATAGCACCATAAAGGGTTCTGCTATTGTTACAAGCTTGACATCATCACAATAGCAGAGATTTGGATGATAGCATCTCAAACAGTCAATCAAATGCCAGTGAACATAGAAATAAATTCATATATAGGCAAAAAGTCACTGTTTATATTTGTGTATCAAACACATTTCAAGCATTTTAGCCTAAGCTTTTAGAATTAAATGTCTCTGAAGCCCTATTTAGACAGGAGGTGGGTTAATACAAGTTTTACTAGAGTTTCTCAGTGATTTAAATACTACTACTACTAATAATAATAATAATAATAATAATAATGGTTATTTATATATTTCATACATTAAAAATGCAGCTCAAAGGGCTTCACAATACAAAGTAAAAACAGAGGAAGAAGAGAAAAAAGCTAAAAAATGAAAACAAAATATAATAAATAATAAATGTATTATTAATTAATAGTAGTAAGTACAATTAAAAAGCAAAGTGTATACATATTTATACGTTTTGCTTTTTTTTATGTTTGCATTTTAATTACACACACACACACACACACCCACACACTCACACACACACACACACACACACACACACATATAAATATATATATATATATATATATATAAATACATACAAAGACAACAAACAAGAAGATAAAAGTAATAGAACTTTTCCAGTAAAAACAAAGGTAGCAGTAAAAAAACTAGTTTAACGCTAAAGTAAAGGAAAAAAAACAGTTAAAAATTATAAAACCGTCCAAAAGCGCGGTCAGTCATTTTTACTGAGTGCCCGCTCCAGCTTCAGTAAATATTGAGCTGCCTTTTACCTTCTATAAAACGAGCCATGAAGATAACCTCAGATTATATTAATCTTGTGTGTATTGCTGGTAAAACACCATCATATCCTGTGGTAAAGTAGTTTCCTAAGTATGGAGGCTTGAGTTCTCTGTGAATAAAATCAAGCCTCACTTGACCATTAAAAGATTCCTGAAAACAGTGAGGTTGACTGTGAATTGGGGGCAGTCGTGGGCCGGACGTTAGGGAACCAGCCTTGCAATTGGAAGGTCGCCGGTTCGATCCCCAGAGCAGACAGTACGTGACTAAGGTGCCTTTGAGCAAGACGCCTAACCCCCATCTGCTCCCGGGGTGCTGTGGATTGGGCTGCCCACTGCTCTGGGCAAGTGTGCTCACTGCCCCCTAGTGTGTGTGTGTGCTCACTAGTGTGTATGTGGTATAAGCATTGCAGACGTTGTGTGGTAACAGTATATCACCCACCTCCCCATATAACACTAATCCTGTCAGAATCAGGCACTATAAAAGCACACGCTGTGTGTCCGTATGTAACTGTGACTTGGCTCGCGGTGCTGTAGTGTAATAAATACCCTGCGCTTTCCTGAAAGGCGGGCGCTGGCAGGGAGGCCGGAGTGCTCGTCCAAACGTCTGTCACATCTCTCATAAACACGGCTTTCATCATGCCGGCTGCTGTCCCAGAGGATAAAACAAGGCTCAAACAGAAAGACAATCATGTCTTTCGCACTAGAAGCTGTGAAGGTAACATGACACTGGAAATCTCCACAGCTGATTTGTCATTCAGGAAGAGCCTAGCATTAGCCTTTTCAGACTGATGTAGTTTTCTGATGAATGGCTGCAAAAACTAAAACAAATCTGAATGAAACCTGGATGGATTGCAGCTGTACACTCATACGCTATTGTACAGCACTAAATAAACACTGCTATGCACTAGAATAGGAGATATTAGCCCATACATGGCTCAATAAACACTTCTATACATTAGAACAGTAGACATTAGTCCATAAACAACCTCAATAAACAATCCTATAAGCTGGAATAGGAGATATTAGTCCATAAACGACCTCAGTAAACATTTCTTTACTCTGGAATAGGAGATATTAGTCCATGAACTACCTCAGTAAACAATCCTATAAGCTGGAATAGGAGATATTAGTCCATAAACTACCTCAGTAAACATTTCTGTAGTCTGGAATAGGAGATATTAGTCCATAAACTACCTCAGTAAACATTTCTGTAGTCTGGAATAGGAGATATTAGTCCAAGAACTACCTGAGTAAACATTTCTGTAGTCTGGAATAGGAGATATTAGTCCATAAACTACCTCAGTAAACATTTCTGTAGTGTAGAATAGGAGATATTAGTGCATAAACTACCTCAGTAAACATTTCTGTAGTGTAGAATAGGAGATATTAGTCCAAGAACTACCTCTGTAAACATTTCTGTAGTCTGGAATAGGAGATATTAGTCCAGAAACTACCTCAGTAAACATTTCTGTAGTCTAGAATAGGACATATTAGTCCACAAACTACCTGAGTAAACATTTCTGTAGTCTGGAATAGGAGATATTAGTCCAGAAACTACCTCAGTAAACATTTCTGTAGTGTAGAATAGGAGATATTAGTGCATAAACTACCTCAGTAAACATTTCTGTAGTCTAGAATAGGAGATATTAGTCCATAAACTACCTCAGTAAACATTTCTGTAGTCTGGAATAGGAGATATTAGTCCAAAAACTACCTCAGTAAACATTTCTGTAGTGTAGAATAGGAGATATTAGTCCAAGAATTAACTCAGTAAACATTTCTGTAGTCTGGAATAGGAGATATTAGTCCAAAAAGTACCTCAGTAAACATTTCTGTAGTCTAAAATAGGAGATATTAGTCCAAAAACTACCTCAGTAAACATTTCTGGAGTGTATAATATGAGATATTAGTCCAAAAACTACCTCAGTAAACATTTCTGTAGTCTGGAATAGGAGATATTAGTCCAAAAACTACCTCAGTAAACATTTCTGTAGTCTGGAATAGGAGATATTAGTCCAAAAACTACCTCAGTAAACATTTCTGTAGTCTAGAATAGGAGATATTAGTCCAAGAATTACCTCAGTAAACATTTCTGTAGTCTAGAATAGGAGATATTAGTCCATAAACTACTTCTGTAAACATTTCTGTAGTCTAGAATAGGAGATATTAGTCCACAAACTACCTGAGTAAACATTTCTGTAGTCTGGAATAGGAGATATTAGTCCAGAAACTACCTCAGTAAACATTTCTGTAGTGTAGAATAGGAGATATTAGTGCATAAACTACCTCAGTAAACATTTCTGTAGTCTAGAATAGGAGATATTAGTCCATAAACTACCTCAGTAAACATTTCTGTAGTCTGGAATAGGAGATATTAGTCAAAAACTACCTCAGTAAACATTTCTGTAGTCTGGAATAGGAGATATTAGTCCAAAAACTACCTCTGTAAACATTTCTGTAGTCTGGAATAGGAGATATTAGTCCATAAACTACCTCAGTAAACATTTCTGTAGTCTAGAATAGGAGATATTAATCCAAAAACTACCTCAGTAAACATTTCTGTAGTCTGGAATAGAATATATTAGTCAAAAACTACCTCAGTAAACATTTCTGTAGTCTAGAATAGGAGATATTAGTCCATAAACTACCTCAATAAACATTTCTGTAGTGTAGAATAGGAGATATTAGTCCATAAACTACCTCTGTAAACATTTCTGTAGTGTAGAATAGGAGATATTAGTCCAAGAACTACCTCAGTAAACATTTCTGTAGTCTGGAATAGGAGATATTAGTCCATAAACTACCTCAGTAAACATTTCTGTAGTGTAGAATAGGAGATATTAGTCCAAGAACTACCTCTGTAAACATTTCTGTAGTCTGGAATAGGAGATATTAGTCCATAAACTACCTCAGTAAACATTTCTGTAGTGTAGAATAGGAGATATTAGTCCAAGAACTACCTCTGTAAACATTTCTGTAGTCTAGAATAGGAGATATTAGTCCAAAAACTACCTCAGTAAACATTTCTGTAGTCTGGAATAGGAGATATTAGTCCAAAAACTACCTCAGTAAACATTTCTGTAGTCTGGAATAGGAGATATTAGTCCATAAACTACCTCAGTAAATACTCCTATACGTTAGAATAGAAGACATTAGTCTGCAAACAACTTCACTAAACACTCCTATAAGCTAGAATGAGATATTAGTATGTAAACAACCTCAATAAACACTCCTTTACACTAAAATAGTAGCTATTATCCCATAAACAAACTCAGTAATCACTTCTGTTCATCAAAATAAATATATTAGTCCATAAATGCACCCAATAAACATTCCTAAAATATGGGAAACTGGTCCATAAATAACCTGAATAGATGCTCTTCTACAATAGAAGATATTAGTCCATAAAAAACCTCAACAAACTCTCTTACACACTGGAACAGCAGATGTTAGGGATGAGACTTATAGGGTTAACCGAAAATGAAGGCAGCTTATTCAGGCTGGATATGATCAGGAATTGATTTGGAATGTGAACCCGACTCACCCTGCTCTCTCCAAGCCTTTTCATCTGGGGTATAAAAACAGCACAACAGAGGAAAGAACTGTGCTTTTCAATACAATATCTGTCAACAAATATTTGTCTGCGTTTAATAAATGAGGAGGATTTTTTTCCCATGGCGTCCTGCTCTGCTGCTGTGGTCAGTTTAATTGGTGTCATAAACGAGTATTTCGATTTAATATTGTCAGTAAATAACAAAGAACGTGAAGTAACCTGCTTAACCAAATGGAGCTCAGTTATCTTGCCTCCTACTTGACATGCTGATCAGAAACGTATCCTAATAGAGACATATTCACAGGGGAAATCTGAAATATGAGCCAGTCACAGTGTGTACAGCATGAGAGATGGTAGTCATTGCAGCTGGACATAGATAACACTGTCTGACTGGACCTTCGCATTTCAGTTTAGTGTTGTCTCTAGCGCCACCTGTGGTGCGCTTCTCTCAGAGTCTGACTCTGGAGCGTACGGGACGCAGACATGAGACAAATACGGACGTGAAACTACATTTAATACCATTTCTGCTGAGTCAGAGAAGCTTCTGCATGCTTATTTGTACCACATGTTTATCTGTACACCGGTCAGGCAGAACATTCTGACCACCTCCTTGTTTCTACGTGGTGGGTCATTCTCAGCACTGCAGTATCACTGACGTGTTGGTGGTGGTTTGTTAGTGATCAGACGCAGCCGTGCTGCCGGACTTTTTAAACCCTGTGTCCACTCACTGTCCACTCTATTAGACACTCCTACCTCATCGGTCCACCTTGTAGGTGTAAAGTCAGAGACGACAGCTCATCTGCTGCTGCACAGTTTGTGTTGGTCATCCTCTAGTCCTTCATCAGTGGTCACAGGACGCTGCCCACAGGACGCTGCCCACAGGACGCTGCTGGCTGGATATTTTTGGTTGGTGGGCTATTCTCAGTCCAGCAGCGACACTGAGGTGTTTAAAAACTCCAGCAGCACTGCTGTGTCTGATCCACTCTGACCAGCGCAACACACACTAACACCACCACCACCACGGCAGCGTTACTGCAGTGCTGAGAATGATCCACCACCCAAATAGTACCTGCTCTGTGAGGGTCCATGGGGGTCCTGACCACTGAAGAACAGGGTAACAGAGTATCAGAGAAACAGATGGACTACAGTCTGTAACTGTAGAACTACAGAGTGCAGCTATACGGTCAGTGGAGCTGATAAAGTGGACAGTGAGCGTAGAAACGAGGAGGCGGTCATGATGTTCTGCCTGAATGGTGTATATTTTAATGTAAATCAATGGAACCAGACGTTTCTTCCAAGTTTATTTTGGTCCGTTCATTATGAAATCTACACATTATTCAATGTAAAGAGCAACAGTCATTTTCAAACTGTGCCGAAAACTGAAAAAGGACAAAAATGGAGATAAAAGGCTTCGTTCCAACTATAAATCGTCCTAAGCTTGAATGAATGACATTGAGAAACTATATTCATGTTTTTACCGTGCAGTGTAATGAATAGTGCAAATTTCAGGATTTATAATCCCTGTCCAGCAGTTCGATTAGGCAGTGCGTCTCAGAATAAGCCGAAACTTGAGGACTGCTTATTATTACTGGTATTAGAAAGGACATTTCAGCTCCTGTGTGTCCTCATATTTACTGTGTTCATATTGATTCCCATTAACCCCCCCCCTCCCCCACTCTGCTGCCCCAGGAACACACATACACAGAGATATCGATCGACAGGCCTGTCAGCTGGCCAGCAGCAAACAGCTATTGTGCAGTGAAGGACATAGGTTTGTGCTTTTTCTGGTGTGCTTTCTCTTTCCCTCTTTCTTGGTCATAGCGAAAGCCTGCGTGGAGAACAATAGAGATATAAAGCAAAGTCCAGGAGGCCCACAAAATGTTCTTTTCTTTGTTCTTAGGCATTGTTTATTTTAATACTTTATTGCTGAGTTAAACTTTACTGTTTTCTATAGCTTACCCTTCCTCTTTCAAATCATTATTCAAGCTATTCACTCAAGCCCTTTATGACTCGATTTGGGTCTGGTAGGACAGGACGAACACAAAAACGAAGCAGCGGCGCAGCCCTGAAAGGCCTGAGGTTGACGCTATTGTTCTTTGCTCTTTGGCCATACTGTACTTAACCATATGTGGTTAAGCTGAAGTCAACAATCAGAACGCAACTCTGTTCTGCTTTTGCCTGAAAGGACAAAGAATGACAATCCTGCTGAAAAATGACCGTTAGACACTATAAGGATAAAAACCTAGTGGTTTCTGACTGGCGACCTGTTCAGGGTTTTCCTGCCTTCTGCCCAGTGAGCACTGGGATAGGCTTCAGCTACCCCATGTGACCCAGGAGGATAAGCGGCTTATATAATGAGTGAGTTTTTGCTTTCTAATCTGAATTGGCTTAATGCTTTCCATACAGACCATAAGTTTCCAGGTTTAACACCTTTAGATCCCAGTAGGAAACCACCAGATACATTTAGAATCAGCCATTGATCACCTGTTAAACCATTAGGATCCTTTGCACTGTGAGATCAACCCAGAAGTCCTGAACGTGCTTTCAGCTGAGTCTTTGAACCAGGTTGATAGAGTGGTCCATAACTGTGTGTCATTGGCATAAATTTGACATTCTAGCTAGCATGTACAAAAAGAGAAGCAAAGGCCCTAAGATTGAACCTTGGGGGACTCCACAGGTCACCTTAGGATGAATGATTTCCCAGTGAAACCAAGAACTGCATATTCCTGTGGGACTGCGACTGGCTAAGAGAAATGTCCCCAAGATAGGAGGGCTGTACCCTTCAGCATTCAAAAGCCCTTCTAATGTCCCTCGAGAGGGACGTTGTCTTAAGTCATGAGTTGCAAGAATAAGTTTATATATTTGGAGGACGTAGTGGGCTAAGGGTTTGTAAGGGGTCTGTCATAACGAGTTGGGGACACCGTTGCTGTAGTGGTGATGATGAAGATGACGAGCACGCCGGAGTTCCCCTCTTGCTGGGTCGATCATTTTGATCGTCATTCTGTCTCCTGGGAAACTGCATGCGCTCTCTTCGAATGGCACGTAGATGTAACTATCGATAGGCTTGTACACGAGCACTGCCTGCGAGTTCTCCTTCAACAATGGAGGCAATTTCCTCAGAGTCTGTCTGGTTCTTTATTCTAGATAAACACAGTTTCTTGCACAGCCGTTTGTGTTTTTATAGTAATAACATTTCAGTGCTGAGATCCTAGGAGACCGAGTGTTTCTTTATTGGTGAAACTGATACGAAAGTATAACTTTACCGACTCCTCACTCATTTTAACACAAAGAAGTTGCTGCCTTGCTTTTGCAAACCCTTTGACTTTAATTGGTAACATCCCACTGTAACATCATAATTCTATGACTTTATTCTCAAAACACTACATATTTTTGTTTCGACAGGTTACTATTTTATTATAGAAACTGGAACTTTAATTTGGCAGAACATTCTGACCACCACCTCGTTTCTACGCTCACTGTCCACTTTATCAGCTCCACTTACTGTATAGCTGCACTCTGTAGTTCTACAGTTACAGACTGTAGTCCATCTGTTTCTCTGATACTCTGTTACCCTGTTCTTCAGTGGTCAGGACCCCCATGGACCCTCACAGAGCAGGTACTGTTTGGGTGGTGGATCATTCTCAGCACTGCAGTAACACCGCCGTGGTGGTGGTGTGTTAGTAGGTGTTGTGCTGGTAAGAGTGGATCAGACACAGCAGTGCTGCTGGAGTTTTTAAACACTGTGTCCACTCACTGTCCACTCTATTAGACACTCCTACCTTGTCGGTCCACCTTGTAGATGTAAAGTCAGAAATGACAGCTCATCTGCTGCTGCACGGCTTGTGTTGGTCATCCTCTAGTCCTTCATCAGTGGTCACAGGACACTGCCCACAGGACGCTGCCCACAGGACGCTGCCCACAGGACGCTGCCCACAGGACACTGCTGTCCAGCGTGCCTGTGATTGATTGAGGTGGTGTGCCAAAGCAGGGAAAACTCCCTACACCAAGGCCAGAGTAGGAAATCACTGACCTATTTGATTGTAATTTGCTAGGAAAAAATGACCAGCGTAACTCTAGAAGGAGGGCTTCTCTCCTCAGCTGCCCTCACGTACCAATGCAGATTAGAGCCGCTGCTTCCCTCACTGGGCTGTGCTGCAATCCTCAATGTTTAATAGCCCTTCCTCTGAAAAGTGGCTGTCCCAGCCGAGCCCATTAGGTCATGAGAGAAGAACATCAGTGACATCAGTCAACTTTCCAGAGTATTTGTGAGGAAACCCAGAACTTGGATTTCCGCATGTTTTTTGGATCACACCCTATGCCGGCCATTCTACTGAATTAGTTCAAACTCACTCTCACGTTAAAAAAAAACTGTTTAAAAATAGACTGAAGTGTTCTGATCTTAGATATTAAAAGGGTTATGTTTTGATCTATTTAAATCTGAGGCATTAATAGGCATAGTAATAAGGTACGTATATAAGAGAATCATCATTTATAAGGTACTTTCTACAGGAGGGTGTCTGTCCCAAGCCCTAACCCCTAAACTTACACTTGGTGAAATAATATTGACTTTTTTTTTTTTTTGCATTTTTGCAGATTTTTAAACGTATTTGATTTCTTTTAAAGTGAAGTTTTTTAATGAGTTTTAAATTTTAAAAAAATGCTGTCCCACGTTTTCTTATCACTACCGAAAGTTTTAGTCTGTAGGAGGAGCCTTATTTTAGCCATGCCCCTGCATTTTAGATCAAGAAGTGAGGCTGCATCCCTGACCTTCATGACCCCATGAGCAGTTAAGTCCCATTGTTTTGAAGCAAACGTGTCCCAAAATCTGAAAATTAGTCTGAAATATTAAGAGTTGTGGTTACCGAAACATATATTTTCTGCAACTAAGTAAACTATTTTGTGTTTTAAGGAAGAATCTTATGATTTTATGTGTGAACAGCTGGGAAAGTTTGGGTAGAGTTATGATTGAGCTGGTAGTGTCAAAATGGAATGTTTAATCATGTGTTTTAATAAGATAAACATAATTTAGGTATAGAGTCACTCAAAGCGAGAAAGGATTTTTAGTTTAAAATCCAAGCTCGGATGTGTTTTCAGCTCTGACTTTGAACCAATTTGATAAATGGGTCCATAACTGCGTCATTTGCATAAGTATGAAAATGTTTTCTGTTGACGCTGTCTAGAGCTCGCATGTACAAAGAGAAAAGCAAAGGCCCTATGATTGAACCCTGGGGGACTCCACGGGTAATCTCAGGATGAATGATTTCCCAGTGAAACCTAGAACTGTATAGTCCTGTGTGACTGTGATTGGCAAATAAAAAGGTCCAGCCCAAGATAGGAGGGCTATAATCCTCAGCACTGGAAAGCCCTTATAATGTCCCTTGAGAAGGACAGTTTCTTCTGTCCTCCACTGGGCCATGTTAGAATCCTCAGCATTCAACAGCACTTCCTCCACAAGGAGCCTGTCCCTGTTGAGCCCATTCGGTCATGAGTGAGGGGGGGGGGATGTGAAAATGAGGCAGCGTCTCTGGAAAGGAAGTGAAGCTGATGCTGTGGAGATAGTTGTCCGGCCATGTGTTTCGCTGAGCCGGGGCCAACGTCAACACAGGCACGTCTCGGCCTGCGGGGCCCGGGAGCTTGGGAGTGCTTCTCGTCAATCCTCCTCCTTCTCTTCCTATCCCTCCTCCGACTCCTCCTCTCCGAGCTACAGGATAATCACGACAGAGGCTTGTAGAGAACGTCTGCTGCTGCGGAGTGTCCCACTGCAGATAATAAGAAAAGTTGAGGCTGGACTCGGATGGAAAAGTTGAACTGGATCGTGGCTGAAAGCTCCTACTGGGCGATAAGTGCAGTAGTTGCTCTTAAGTTGAGACAGTTTCAAACGGAGATTCATTTGCATTTACTATGCAAAACTTTCCCAGTGCACAGCCAATTAGCCATAGCTTCCTAAAAGTAAATATTGGGGACATTTTCTGTGGACCACCTGCATATTAGCCAGCCAAAGCATATATCTACTCCAATCAGGCGTAACATCATGACCACCTCCTCGTTTCTACGCTCACTGTCCACTTTATCAGCTCCACTTACTGTATAGCTGCACTCTGTAGTTCTACAGTTACAGACTGTAGTCCATCTGTTTCTCTGATACTCTGTTACCCTGTTCTTCAGTGGTCAGGACCCCCATGGACCCTCACAGAGCAGGTACTGTTTGGGTGGTGGATCATTCTCAGCACTGCAGTAACGCTGCCGTGGTGGTGGTGTGTTAGTGTGTGTTGTGCTGGTCTGAGTGAGTTCATGAAGCCAGTCTGGTTATAAAAATGATAACAGGACATCAGAGCCAGAATTACTCTTTTAGTACTTTTACTTTATACTTAAGTACATTTGAAGGGAAATACTTTAGTACTTTTACTCAAGTGGAGGTCTAAAGGGAGGAACTTCTACTTTTACTGGAGGAATATTTTACCTTGGGTGTTTTTACTTTAACTCAAGTACATGGTTTGTGTACTTCGTCCACCGCTGGTGGCTACTGAGTTAGTTACTAGGGGTGTCATGTGCCTTTGTTGTGAAGGCCTTGATGGCATGACAGAGAACCTCCGAAACAGATGCCCTCTCAGGGTTCCCTGTCTGAACTCGTCTAAGCCTCTTAGGAATTCATCTTTTTTGTAACGGGCGGTTCCAGTTTTTTCCCTGTGCAGCTGACAGCTGCCGCTGGTCTCGCAGTGTCTCTGGACGCCCAGCAGACCTGCAAACGGCACTGCCATGCATGCTAATGCCAGTGTTGAACTGGCCTGTGGGAGACGGATGGAGTTTCTGACCGCAGTGGTCTGCGCCTGCTGACGGACGAGTGTTTTGCTGAGATTAGCCTCAGAGCGAAGGCTTTGGGTGATGGATGTCAGTTGTGCCGTCAGCTGGACCTGGGAGTAGGTCAGTCATTGAGCCGTTGGCGCTTGCCGTCTCCTCGGTGACAAATCATAGGCATATCGAGTTCAGTCCAGACTGGGCGAAGCGCAAAAACGTGCCACAAATGAATCCTCACGATTTCTGCAGCTGTGCTGAGCTGAAGTCACTCGATCACCCTCAGCACATGCTCCGAGAGCCTGGGGCATGACATCACACCGATTCGCCGTTAGCATTCGCTGGCTTGGGGCCTCCCATCCTTTACTTTAGGGTCATCTTTTCATGGTTTGTTAGTGTTGTTTGCTCGTCACTGTTACATGTCCTTATGCACTCGTACGTGGAGCCTTCGCTCTAATAAATACATAACTTTGAATATTGCTGTCATATTAATGTCCTAGGTTGATCCAGAGGATTGAGATCTGGGCTCATGCTGGCGAATATCAGTGGAACGGGTATTGCACCAGAACCGAACCTGCAGCAGAACCGAACCATGAGCGGGGCATCTGGAAACCACCCCCCCATCCAAAGGAAAAAAATAAGGACAAATAACAAATGTGGTGTAGATCTCTCACACATTCGGGAGAAAATCACCTAATATCTGCCCGTTAACCCTTAGAAAAATAAAATTTCAGGACTTTTTTGGTATTTTTTGGGGGGTAAAATACAATTACAATTGCAATTATAAAGTATTTCCTTGTGATAGTCACACATGCCATATGTTGTTATTTTCAGGAGACCCTGGGCTGCTCAGATATGCCATTATTTGACATGTAAATGACAACAGAAATTTAATATCTTCATGAATTTGGGTCATTTCTGATCAAAAATGTACCCAGCACCTGCTAGATTTTGGATTTTTTAAATTATAGACATCTTCAGAACAAGTGCAGTCGTAGTTATTCTTTCAGAGGTTGTGCGTCTGGAGTGTCTGTGAGCTGAAAGAGCAATAATGTTGATGGTGATTCATTCTCTTGGTTATTATGAGTAAAAATATTCCATCAGCAGAAGTCGGACGTGTTTTTTATTGATCTTCTGTCCTGTTGGATTCAGGCTCAGCGCTAAAACTCTGATGCAAGAAAGGCTTTATTTTTAATTACAAACTGAGTTGTAGATTTAATATCAGATATTTTTAAAAGTCAAAGTCAATGTCAACTGAAAGCCCTTTGTTTATGATATGAGGCTGAAAGCAGAGCTGTAGTATAGCAGTAGCGAGTGGGTTTGGGTGATTTTGGAGCTGATCTCTGGCTGATGGACTCACAGGTGGATGAAATCACTCTGGATGGTGAGGTCAGAGTCTGATGAGTGACCTGATTGTGAATCAAGTAGCTGTTTTAACCCTTTGGTGGAATATGAAGGCCAAACAGCAGAGCAATAATACCAGGATTTTCTGTGATTTTCCGAGCCGATCGACTCACTGATTCTGTTACACTGAGGAATGACAGTTAAAACCATGTGACTTAAATGAGGATCACTGAATTGATTGCGTGCTAACATCGCCCCCTGCTGGAAAGCTGCAACTGCTAGACTGGAGTTCCAAAGTCTGTGTGCTTTACATATTAAAAAAACTATTTTCCTATTTTAGTGGCGCCACCTTACAGAACCGTGAAGTATTACATTCATAATTTTACAACTTTGGATATTCATTAATTTAGCAAGCTTAAAAATGAAATCAGCCCTCTAGTTCTCTCAGTTCTGTACGGAAGTCCCAAGAGGCCATGAGCTGTTGCTATAGTTTTCTGGATTGTTATTTTGAGCTCACAATATAATTAACTCATTATTTCAAGATAATGAGTTAGTTGTCTTGTTGTCTCAAGATTTCAAACGTGTCGTCTTGAAATAATCAATATAATTATAATTATATTGTGATCTCAAAATAACAATCAAAAAAACTTGAAATAACAAGATAATTAACTTGTTTTCACGAGATAGCAAGATATCTAACACATTTATTTCAAGATAACGTTTTTAATCTTGAGATAACAAGATAACTAGCTCGGTATCTCTAGATAACTTTTGATGTCTCAAGATAAGATTAACTTGTTATTTCAAGATAGCAACCTTGGTTAACAAGATATCCAAGATAACAACTTATCTTGAGGTCACAAGATAATTAATAATGATTTCAAGATAACAAGTTTGTAATCTTGAGATAGATATATAACTCTTCACCTCAGAATTGCAACTTTTGTTGTCTTGAAATAACAAGATAACTAACTTGTTATCTCAAGATAACATTCCGGAAAATAATAATTAGTTCTGTTTCCCGACCTCTGTAGCGTCGTCAGCTTTGTTACGTCAATTAATGAATCAATTAAAAAGAAATAAAGCTGCAGATTAGAGATGAAAGTTTTTGTCGTGAACTTTGGTCAAGAATTCATTTCAGTGCTTCGCTGATTATTAGACGAGCCTGAAATCTCCGCTTCATTCCCTCAGCATGACAGCCTGTACCTTCTCCTCGCGCACTCCTCAGCTCCTGTGGGCCTGGACTGCAAACTCCCGCAGGTATTTCTGGCTGTAATGACACTCGTTCTGTTAATAGCTGCTGTGTGGGCCTGTGTGGAGGGAACCGGCCCGCACAGTGGAGCAGTAATCTGCAGCGCTGTGGTTGAAGGCAGCAGCTGGGTGTTATAGACGTGCTTCCATCACCGTCTGGGGTATTGAGAGATGGCTTTGAACCCCGTGGTGGGGGTGGGGGGGGGTTTTTGATGTGCATATGTGTACGCATGTAAAATCAGTCGTGATGACACACGGTCAGAGTCTGGGAGCGGGAGGGTTCACTGTGTGCAGGCAGGGACCAAAAGCTATTTGCATTTCCATCAGTTAAAAAGAGACAGAGCCACCCAGCAACAGGCCGCTGAGACACGCTGCGCAGAACCGTGCATCTCCTGCATAGCTCCGTTTTTCAGAGCGGGAATCTCAGGGTTGTGAAATGTAAATGAGCCTGTAAGTCCTAAATGTTTCATTGTGTGTCTCAGATGTTCCAGATGAGTTTGCGTGGGTGTTCTGATGGATCTGGTCGTGCTTTTGATCCGTCGAGCAACAAACGGGACTCATTTTGGTCAAAACTGTGCAGACCGAGCTTTAAAAGTCAGAGACAACAGCTCATCTGCTGCTGCACGGTTTGTGCTGGTCGACCTCTGGTCCTTCATCAGTGGTCACAGGACGCTGTTGGCTGGATATTTTTGGTTGGTGGACTATTCTCAGTCCAGCAGCGACACTGAGGTGTTTAAAACCTCCAGCAGCACTGCTGTGTCTGATCCGCTCAGACCAGCACAACACACACCAACACACCACCACCACGTCAGTGTTACTGCAGTGCTGAGAATGACCCACCACCCAAACAGTACCTGCTCTGTGAGGGTCCATGGGGGTCCTGACCACTGAAGAACAGGGTAACAGAGTATCAGAGAAACAGATGGACTACAGTCTGTAACTGTAGAACTACAGAGACCAGCTATACGGTCAGTGGAGCTGATGAAGTGGACAGTGAGCGTAGAAACGAGGAGGTGGTCAGAACGTTAGGCCTGATCAGTGTGTGTGTATATGACACACACACTTATGAGTTCAACATCTTTTAGGATGTATTTCTGAGGAGATAATGAGCATTATATAAATTATTATTATGCATATCACAGGAGTTTCCAAACATGGAGTTAAAAGAGGTGAAAATGTGAGTCTTAAAGTCTTTTGCACAGGCCAAGTTCTCTAGTTTATTTCTTTCTCAATAAAACGTGCAGTCGTTCGTCTCCGTAGAGGACATGCTGCTTATTTACTCAGCAGAAACATGGAATTTGACCAGGGGTGCCAAAATGTTTGCATAAGGCTGTAGGGCTTATTACATTAAATGTTTACTGTAAATACTGTATCTCTGAAATAAGGACATAATTAATTAAAGAAACCTGTCTTCTTCATCTCTATACTAGTTAGCTATTTTTGGCCGTCGGCCCACCACAAACATCGTACTGTGGCCCCCTAAGATGAGACGCTTAGTGCGCCCATAGAGTGGAGAGAGTGAATGAGGGTGAAGAATCTCTCTCAAAACATTTCTCACATCGCTCTCCAAGCACTCTGAACTCACCCTGTAAACTTGCGGCTACTGCACTCATTTTCTGACCACAGCTGGCCACTGAGCGCTCCAGATGCTCTGGAGATCTTCTGTCTGGAGGCATTTCAGTGGACGTCCAGTATGTTAGTGCATTGTGAGTGTTTTTAGCTGGATTTGTGGAAAAAAAAACGATGAGATCCTAAAGCTTTTCATTTTTAGCAGATGTTTAGATTTTGGATAAAAACAATAATTTAGAGTGTTTTTTTATCAGATAAAATGCCCTGAACTTCCCTGATGTGCAGCTAGCGCTGACGCTGGAGTGGCTCACTTCAAACACGAGCTTCTGCTTCTGACTACAAATTACAGGCTGACAAAACAACCTCCCTCAAATTGCATGTTGTGCAGTGGAAGGACAATAAAGCCCTGAGCTTCTCTCGGTTATCCGTACAGCCTTTCTTTATCCGCTGCCTGTTTACCAAACACTTCAAGCACTCTGAGCATCACGGCACATCACTGAGAACCCGCGCAGAGTCTTAGGCCACAAACACGCTTCCCGTAAAAGTGACTCAGCTACGCAAACGCGGTTTGACGTGTTGTTGCGTTTTAAAATGTCGTAGTTCAGAAATACGTGAACATCTTTAAGGTAAAAGAATACAATCAATTCCTGAACAGTAGTAGCAGTAACACTAACCAATCAGCTCTCAGTAGCAGTAACACTAACCAATCAGCTCTCAGTAGCAGTAACGCTAACCAATCAGCTCTCAGTAGCAGTAACTCTAACCAATCAGCTCTCAGTAGCAGTAACGCTAACCAATCAGCTCTCAGTAGCAGTAACGCTAACCAATCATCTCTCAGTAGCAGTAACACTAACCAATCAGCTCTCAGTAGCAGTAACTCTAACCAATCAGCTCTCAGTAGCAGTAACGCTAACCAATCAGCTCTCAGTAGCAGTAACGCTAACCAATCAGCTCTCAGTAGCAGTAACGCTAACCAATCAGCTCTCAGTAGCAGTAATGCTAACCAATCAGCTCTCAGTAGCAGTAACTCTAACCAATCAGCTCTTAGTAGCAGTAACGCTAACCAATCAGCTCTCAGTAGCAGTAACACTAACCAATCAGCTCTCAGTAGGAGTAACACTAACCAATCAGCTCTCAGTAGCAGTAACTCTAACCAATCAGCTCTCAGTATCAGTAACTCTAACCAATCAGCTCTCAGTAGCAGTAACGCTGACCAATCAGCTCTCAGTAGCAGTAACGCTAACCAATCAGCTCTCAGTAGCAGTAACGCTAACCAATCAGCTCTCAGTAGCAGTAACGCTAACCAATCAGCTCTCAGTAGCAGTAACGCTAACGAATCAGCTCTCAGTAGCAGTAACTCTAACCAATCAGCTCTCAGTAGCAGTAACACTAACCAATCAGCTCTCAGTAGCAGTAACACTAACCAATCAGCTCTCAGTAGCAGTAACATTAACCAATCAGCTCTCAGTAGCAGTAACACTAACCAATCAGCTCTCAGTAGCAGTAACACTAACCAATCAGCTCTCAGTAGCAGTAACTCTAACCAATCAGCTCTCAGTAGCAGTAACATTAACCAATCAGCTCTCAGTAGCAGTAACACTAACCAATCAGCTCTCAGTAGCAGTAACGCTAACCAATCATCTCTCAGTAGCAGTAACACTAACCAATCAGCTCTCAGTATCAGTAACTCTAACCAATCAGCTCTCAGTAGCAGTAATGCTAACCAATCAGCTCTCAGTAGCAGTAACTCTAACCAATCAGCTCTTAGTAGCAGTAACGCTAACCAATCAGCTCTCAGTAGCAGTAACACTAACCAATCAGCTCTCAGTAGGAGTAACACTAACCAATCAGCTCTCAGTAGTAGTAACTCTAACCAATCAGCTCTCAGTATCAGTAACTCTAACCAATCAGCTCTCAGTAGCAGTAACGCTGACCAATCAGCTCTCAGTAGCAGTAACGCTAACCAATCAGCTCTCAGTAGCAGTAACGCTAACCAATCAGCTCTCAGTAGCAGTAACGCTAACCAATCAGCTCTCAGTAGCAGTAACGCTAACGAATCAGCTCTCAGTAGCAGTAACTCTAACCAATCAGCTCTCAGTAGCAGTAACACTAACCAATCAGCTCTCAGTAGCAGTAACACTAACCAATCAGCTCTCAGTAGCAGTAACATTAACCAATCAGCTCTCAGTAGCAGTAACACTAACCAATCAGCTCTTAGTAGCAGTAACACTAACCAATCAGCTCTCAGTAGCAGTAACTCTAACCAATCAGCTCTCAGTAACAGTAACATTAACCAATCAGCTCTCAGTAGCAGTAACACTAACCAATCAGCTCTCAGTAGCAGTAACACTAACCAATCAGCTCTCAGTAGCAGTAACGCTAACCAATCAGCTCTCAGTAGCAGTAACGCTAACCAATCAGCTCTCAGTAGCAGTAACGCTAACCAATCAGCTCTCAGTAGCAGTAACACTAACCAATCAGCTCTCAGTAGCAGTAACGCTAACCAATCAGCTCTCAGTAGCAGTAACGCTAACCAATCAGCTCTCAGTAGCAGTAACACTAACCAATCAGCTCTCAGTAGCAGTAACGCTAACCAATCAGCTCTCAGTAGCAGTGACGCTAACCAATCAGCTCTCAGTAGCAGTAACGCTAACCAATCAGCTCTCAGTAGCAGTAACTCTAACCAATCATCTCTCAGTAGCAGTAACTCTAACCAATCAGCTCTCAGTAGCTGAAATTTAGTCGCGCTGTTCTCCTGTTTGTGGACATTTAGTCGCGCTGTTCTCCTGTTTGTGGACCTTTAGTCGCGCTGTTCTCCTGTTTGTGGACATTTAGTCGCGCTGTTCTCCTGTTTGTGGACATTTAGTCGCGCTGTTCTCCTGTTTGTGGACCTTTAGTCGCGCTGTTCTCCTGTTTGTGGACATTTAGTCACGCTGTTCTCCTGTTTGTGGACCTTTAGTCGCGCTGTTCTCCTGTTTGTGGACATTTAGTCACGCTGTTCTCCTGTTTGTGGACATTTAGTCACGCTGTTCTCCTGTTTGTGGACATTTAGTCACGCTGTTCTCCTGTTTGTGGACATTTAGTCGCGCTGTTCTCCTGTTTGTGGACATTTAGTCGCGCTGTTCTCCTGTTTGTGGACATTTAGTCACGCTGTTCTCCTGTTTGTGGACATTTAGTCGCGCTGTTCTCCTGTTTGTGGACCTTTAGTCACGCTGTTCTCCTGTTTGTGGACGTTTAGTCGTGCTGTTCTCCTGTTTGTGGACATTTAGTCACGCTGTTCTCCTGTTTGTGGACGTTTAGTCGCGCTGTTCTCCTGTTTGTGGACATTTAGTCGCGCTGTTCTCCTGTTTGTGGACATTTAGTCACGCTGTTCTCCTGTTTGTGGACGTTTAGTCGTGCTGTTCTCCTGTTTGTGGACGTTTAGTCATGCTGTTCTCCTGTTTGTGGACGTTTAGTCGCGCTGTTCTCCTGTTTGTGGACGTTTAGTCGCGCTGTTCTCCTGTTTGTGGACGTTTAGTCGCGCTGTTCTCCTGTTTGTAGACATTTAGTTGTGCTGTTCTCCTGTTTGTGGACATTTAGTCGCGCTGTTCTCCTGTTTGTGGACATTTAGTCGCGCTGTTCTCCTGTTTGTGGACATTTAGTTGTGCTGTTCTCCTGTTTGTGGACATTTAGTCGCGCTGTTCTCCTGTTTGTGGACATTTAGTCGCGCTGTTCTCCTGTTTGTGGACGTTTAGTCACGCTGTTCTCCTGTTTGTGGATATTTCATGCTGTTCTCATATTGGTCGATATCTAATGGTGTTTTTCTACTTTTGAATATTTAATTATGCTGTTCTCCTGTTTGTGGACGTTTAGTCACGCTGTTCTCCTGTTTGTGGACGTTTAGTCGCGCTGTTCTCCTGTTTGTGGACGTTTAGTCGCGCTGTTCTCCTGTTTGTGGACGTTTAGTCGCGCTGTTCTCCTGTTTGTGGATATTTCATGCTGTTCTCATATTGGTCGATATCTAATGGTGTTTTTCTACTTTTGAATATTTAATTATGCTGTTCTCCTGTTTCTGGATTTTTACATTACATTCACAGAATTTTTGGCTCGGTCAGATCTTGCCGCCACCCGTTAGCCGTGCTACATTAGCAAGTTTTTTTTCACAGTTTTCCGTGATGGAATGGTTTCTGTGTGGGCTCCTGACTGCTGTGCAAAGTCCCGAGCAGCGCATGGTGGAAAGAGCCTGTCTTTAGAATCATGTGCATATCCACCTTCAAAGCCTGTGGTGCTGGTCTGTGGAATTTAGTGTATGTTTGAGCTTAAGGAAGGTCTATGCTTGATTTATTCGTCAGGGCTCCATGGCTCTCTGGCTGCTTGTTGATGCTATGTGTGCCGTTCCAGCTCCACTGTGCCGCATGGCTGTGTGGAAAGTGGAAATGGAAACCGATTGGCAGGTTGTGATCTCGCAGTTTGAACGTATGCCCTGAGGATTTGACATCCTGTGGTGCTGGGCTTGAATAGAGCATTGATTTAATGTCAGTACAGTGTGTGTTACAAGGATGGCCGGAGTTTGTTGCTGCTTTAAGCCATAATAACATAGAAACAACCAGCTGCTGGAACAGTTGGTAACTTCTTTTGGCTCTGAATTTATTGAATAATCTGAATTTTGCACTCCGCTGTGTTTTTAGTGAAGCAGACTGAGGCTCCCATCTTTATTCTCTGCTTAATGACACCAAGTTGGAGAAGTGTCCTCCTAAACTGTGTTTGTTCATCAAGTTCTGATGTCCGGTCACTTTCCTTTAGAAGTTGCTGGTATAATTCAGAGTTCATTGTTTCATCAGTGATGGCGAGCCATCCTGGCCCAGATGCAGCAAAACAGGCCCAAACCACGATACTACCACCACCATGTTTCACAGATGGGATAAAGTATTTATGCTGGAACAGTTTTCCGTTCTCCAAACGTAACTCCTCTCCTTTCACCTAAAAAGGATCTTTTGGCTTGTCCATTCGATCTTTAGCAAACTGCAGATGGTCAGCAATGTCCTTTTTGGAGAGCAGTGGTTTCTCCCTACAGCCCTGCCATGCACTTCATTGTTGTTGTAAACCGTCCAAATCCGTGTTGTAAACCATCTACAGCACATTTACCATCAATCTGAAGAACCATTTCACAAACCATTTTGCAAAGAACCCTTTGATCATGCAAATGGTTCTTTGAGAGTTCATGGCTGTACATTCGAGTGTTGAAGCTCAGGGACACTGCTGTGCCAGTTTTAGTGTCTTAACATAAAACATACTTAACAATTTATTATTACATATAGAAACAATTTGGTGTTTTAAATGATGACGTTTATTGGCACGTTCTTGGTACATTATTGCAAATCGACAAATACAGCGCGTTTCGAAAAGCTAAAGTGCCTCCAAACTTTTGCCGGGCAGGTGGCCTCCAGCTCCTTTCTCCTGTGGACAGAAAGCCTCAGGAGCAAACGGTCCTTTCTTTCACTCTAAAGCAGATTAAGCAGAAAGCTTAGTGCTCTATAAACACAGAGTGGCTTTACTAACAGCACAGTGTCAGTCGGTTCACATTCAGAGTGCAGCAGCACATTTACCATCTGGACAGTAATGACACTGAAGATGACATACCTTTATTTCTGAGAGTGTCTGTATTTTAAAATCTTATTTCTCCCCATTTTTGCTTGTTCTAAGTCATTTTATTGAGTGAACGCGTCTTATTCCGCTGTCAAATCACTGTACTTTGCTCTGCTGTGATGGAAATGCAGCATTAGTCTCAGCTCTGACGTCTGATGGCATCGGTCCAAAAACCTGACTGACATTAATAAAAAAAAAAAAAGCATGTTTAATTTTAGATTCAGGTCTTCAGACCCTCACCTGTCATCTTTCATCTAATGAGCAGAAACCTGGCCAAGCTTGATCAATTCAAGCTTCCTCCATCTCACTGGGTTCTAATGCGAACATGTCCTGACCAGAAAGTCATATCTGAAAACAAAGCACTGCAGAGACGCTTCCTCAACGAGTCATGATCACATAGAGCATCAAAAATGCTGACGTGAAGGTCATTTCATAAATGGTTGTTTAACCCTGCGGGGGAAAAAAAACTGAACCAATTAGGTGTTTCTGTTCCTGCTAGAAGAACCAGAATAGACCAGTATAGACCACCATGTTGGTGTGCTGGTCAGCAGGACCACTTACTCTGCTAATCTGGTATGTTTGGTCAAGTGTGAAACCTGTTTTCGAGTCTGAGAGTGGTCCAGAGAACCGATTTCTGGCCCTCCTGACATCAGTACTCTGGGGTTTGCTTCCAGCAAGCTTGGCTTCATGTGTTGAAACTATTGAAATTTACATTTACATTTACATTTATGGCATTTGGCTGACGCTCTGGATAAGAGCGGCTTATAATTTAATCATTTTACACAGGGAGGCCAAGCCGGTGTTGGGAGTCTTGCCCAAGGACTTATTGGCATAGGGTGCTTGCCCTGGTGGGGGATTGAACCCCAGTCTACAGCGTAGAAGGCAGAGGTGTTAACCACTACACTAACCAACCACCATAAATAACCTCCTGGACCCCCTAAATGTGCACTATATTTCCAAAAGTATTCACTCCCCCATCCAAATCACTGAATTCAGGTGTTCCAGTCACTTCCGTGGCCACAGGTGTATAAAGCCGAGCCCCTAGGCCTGCAGACTGCTTCTACAGACATTAGTGAAAGAATGGGTCGCTCTCAGGAGCTCAGTGAATTCCAGCGTGGTACCGTGATCGGACGCCACCTGTGCAGCAAGTCCAGTCGTGAAATTTCCTCACTACTAAATATTCCACAGTTAACTGTCAGTGGGATTATAACAAAGTGGAAGCGATTGGGAACGACAGCAGCTCAGCCACGAAGTGGTCGGCCACGTAAAATGACAGAGCGGTCAGCGGATGCTGAGGGGCATAGTGCGCAGAGGTCACCAACTTTCTGCAGAGTCAATCACTACAGACCTCCAAACTTCATGTGGCCTTCAGATCGGCTCAAGAACAGCGTAGAGAGCTTCATGGAATGGGTTTCCATGGCCGAGCAGCTGCATCCAAGCCTTACATCACCAAGCGCAGTGCAAATGCAAATTGATTTAAAATAACATTGTTTCATTTTAAAATAGAAATAAATCGTAACCCTCACATGTTTTTCATGCGTACTATATCTGTAAACATCAGCAATGCAAAAATGGACGTTTCTGTAGAATTACCCAGATAATAACGCCAACCATTCTGCAAACCGGCACTGAGAACAGTGACGTATGGAACTGCACTGTCAATCCACGACTCATGAGGAATTCTAGTGTCTGAAAACAAACCGGCGATAATAAACCCCGCCCAGAGCTGGTTAATGAGGAGTCTCGTCGCTTCCTATTTCCATCGTTATATCAAAACAGGGCTGCAAAACACTAGAGGGCGCCCTCTAGCAAGTCCTCAATGAATGGGAGTGAATGGAGCTCAGCGGCTAAAATCGAAAAGTTAAAATAGCTTCTAATCACTCGCCCAGAACCTTCCTTTAATTTTACGTAGCAGAAGTTTGTATTTCACTAAAAACTCACCTGTTTGTTTCCTTTTTCTCCAGCAAACGGGTTTTGGGCGGCAGGAGGCGGGCTTTACTGCTAGAGCGTGATGATTGATTGGCGAGCGGAGCAGCTCATTGGCTGTTTGTGCTCACTGATGTCATGAACGTACATGAGGCCCCGTTTTAAACTCCTATAACTCGAGTTTAAAAGCTCTTAAAAATATAACAGCGGTGTTAAAATGTTTTTTCCTGCTTTGTGTTCAGGAAGCGAATGGATTCTTTTACATTAAAAATGTTTATGCGTTTATAAACTATGATTTTGCTCTAATGATCCATCTTAATCCATTCATTTTGGACTCCTCGGGAGCGCCCTCTAGCGTTTGAGAAGCCTGGAAAACATTACAGAGTGGAAATTCCCCTCTCTGCAGGTTCTGCCCCTCCTCTTGGGTTAGGATTCAGGCATTCAGGACAAGTGTGAAAACACCCCAAATGACCCCCTGGATGTTTACCACAGGCCCTAGAGCAGAAATGAACCAAGGTCACTGAGGTCACTACAGTCTGGGAACTGAACCTACTATACAGTAACATTGAACTTCTGGAGCTTCTTCTTGGTCAGATCCACAATGCCCCGCCGACACAACACGTCCAGCCAGCTAAATGTTCACTTTGGTCAGTCAACTTCAGCAGTGGTCTGTTTTTTGTAGGATTTACTTTGGAGGCCTTTGTTTAGCAGTTAAGCTCTTGCTCTTCTGCTGATTTCTCTGGGCAGCTGTAGGTTAAGCCAAGACCATTTTAGTCTGCATCACTGAAAATACGTGTTACATTCCTGCCAAAAGCCTGCGGATGCCTTTTCTGGCGTTTTCTACTGGGCGTAAATGATAGCTTGATGGTATTTTGAACAAAAGGGAAAGGCGTGGTTCCACCACACCTGAGGTTGGAGGATATACTATATATAAGCAATGTGTTTACGCTGACATGCTAAAGAGTTTGGCTGTGTCTAAGAGAGCACACTTTTGTTCTAGAAGGGTAATAATCCCACACTTTTCTCCCTTTTACAGCCGCCTAATGAAGTTGTCTTTAGTTAATACTGCTCTATAGAGGCAGCCAGGATTCTCACATATCCGTATTAAAAGAACACTTTGATGGAAAATCAAATATACCCAGTTTTCCACTTCTCCCAGATGTCATTGAGCAGACAAGTCATGATTAGTTTCGATTATTGCTTCTTTAATTTCAAACTGGATCTAAAAGGCTAATGCTGCGATAAACAATAGTCACCCGAATCTTTTCTGCAAATACAGCCCCAAAACGTTTCTCATCCCACTTAAACCACTTCATTACGGTTGTGCAGAGGTATAGATGTGGTTTAAGACACCGTATGGCTTACTCTGAACTCTGAAGTCAATCCACGGCTCGTGCGGAATTCTTGTGTGTGAAAGCAAACCAGCGATAATTGGTCCCGCCCAGAGCTGGTGTATCTGGAGACTGGCAGCTTCTTATTTCCATTGTTATATCAAAAACAGGGCTTGCAAAACAGCAGAGGGCATCCACAAGCGAGCCCTCAATGAATAGGAGTACTTCCCCAGAACCTTCCTTTAATTTTAGAAAGTAGAAGTTCGTATTTCACAAAGAAAGTGAAGAAAACTCACCTGTTTCAGGCAGACATGGTATGACTTCGTCTGAAAAATGAGCTAAACCTTCCTGCCTATCTAAATGCTGTGGGCAGCCAGTCTAGATAATGGTGACAATCAGCTGAGCTTTGTTTATTTTTATAGCTCAAACTGCATTTGAGTGACTTTTACAGATATTTCATGACGTCTTTAGTGATGTATTTGCACCGAATCCTAAACAAGTCTTTAATTTGAAGTGTAAAATGTGCAGCTGTCCCGAATGCCACTTTCTGGGGCTCCAAAGATTCGGCAGTAATCAACGCTGGCTGTGTTTAAACACCAAGACGTTTGCCAATCCGAGTGAATACGTTCCGATAAGAGATTAAGACTGAGGTGTTTATATCTCACTCTGCTCAACACTCTGGTGGAAAACCAGTCATCTGATCCAAAGTGACACGCACGCGTACGAAAAACCACTTATTGTAGACGTTACCATGACAAACACTATTACGGGAGTCCAGTCGGGGCGAGACGAGCAGCAGTGAGCAGTGCTTGTGTTTTTAATTAGTGCTGATTGAAAGAGAATTCAAAGAGAAGTTTTAGCGCCGGAGTGATGAGGCTAGGTTTTAGGTGACAGTGTGTCATACAGTCTCAGAAAAAGAGACTCTGTACAAACGTGCGTGCAGTTAGCGCCATGCTAATTGGTGGCATATAAGCTTCCATTGTTAGCTTAGCCTTGTAGCTAGTCTTTCTCAATTTTATAATCATTGTCTCGTTAAAATGAAGTGAAGATTAAAAATTTAAAGTGAAAACAAATCACTTAAATAGTTTGGGTTCAAAGTTATTTTGATACTGCACGCTGTGCATTTTGGGGATTTGGAGACCCCTCTGGTGGAAATGTGTAACTGCACGCAGAACGTTTTCCCTTCCCTGAGGGGATGAATCTGAAAAGAGTATATAAAGAGAACTCAGTCTAAATTTTGAGCGTCTTCTGAGGACGTGAGTGAAATATCTAGTACTGTCATCACATCTTCATCAGTATGATGTTGATTCTGAGATCGTTTGAGGCCGAAACATCGAGCCGGACCTTCTTTTTAAGTCTGTGTGTGACGTTAATATGTAAAGACGTACGGCATGGTGTGAAAAACTCGACGCCACAGACTTTTAAATGATCATTTCAGGCTTTACGGAGTGACTCAGCAGCTCACGCTCACCATATTTTAGCCTGTTCATATTCTCCTCACTCAGTAACGGCACTTCTTTCAGTTTTATCAACAAAAATCTTACATAGTGCAGCTTTAAGCTGGGAAAGCTGGAGTTGTAACTCACTAACACCAGCCACACTTACAGAATGACTTCACATGCCCCATTACCCAGAGCCCGGTAAATCCAATTATGCAATTTGACTGTTATTCGTGGTTGTGCGCAGAAACAAGGTGGTGCTCTTTGCATGGTGAAATGGTTCTTCATATTGGTGGAGAATGTGTTGCATGTGGATCTATACAGCACCAACAAAGGGTCCTTGACTTCATAACAATAGCAGAACCCTTTTCGATGCTATGTAGAGCCCTGTATAGAAAATCTGTAGGACATTCTCCGTCAACCTGAAGAACCGTATCTTCATGCAAAGAACTATTGTATCATGAAAAGGGTTCTTGTGTGTTTTACGGTTCTAATGCTAAAGAACCATTGCAGAACCACCTTTTTTTAAGAGTGTAGAAGCGAAATGAATTTTCTTCTTTGCCTGTGGGTCAGTCGGCATTTATAAAGGTGTGTTATTGTGTTTAAATGCTGTGTGTTTATTGTGTCTCGATATAAAAAAGTCTTTGTAGCTCAACAGCATCTCACACACAGAGAGACGACAGGGTCTGAGTTGATCTGACAGAGTTATGGGGAACAGATTTGATTTGATTTGCTGATTAAAATTAGCTGCTGCCGTTGTGGCCACTGGGGTCACTGCAGTGTTACACGCCTATTTTTATGGACTGTGTGACCGATTCTGTGCTGTGTTCTTCCAGGCTGGACTGATTCGCACGAGTAACGGCGAGTTCTTCATCGAGCCTCTGGAGAAAGGCCAGCAGGAGACAGAGGTCAAAGGCCGAGTTCATGTGGTGTACCGCAGATCTGCCATTAAAAGAGAACCTGGAAGAAACCAGGAGGACCTCCATAATGAAGGTGAGTAAACAGGGATTACTGTGGACAGTCAGAATTTTAGGGTAAAGCCTTTTAGACTTCTGAGATGTTGAAGGAAAGATCAGGTTACAGAACATTAAATACTTTCAGAAAATAAGAAACGCCATCTTACGCCAACTTTACACTCTGTGGATTTTGCCAAGATAAGGCTGCTATGATGCATAAAAATCTACCAATTGGTGAATGACAGAGCTAGAAATCCACCAATGGGGGAACAGCACAGCTAAAAATCGATCAATAGGAGAAAATCCACCATTATGAGAACAGCAAAGATAAATATCCACTAATAGGAGAAGAGCACAGCTAAAAGTTAACCAACAGGAGAATAACACAGCCAAAATCCACCAACAGGAGAGCAACACAGCCAAAATCCACCAACAGGAGAGCAACACAGCCAAAATCCACCAACAGGAGAGCAACACAGCCAAAATCCACCAATAGGAGAACAACACAGCCAAAATCCACCAACAGGAGAGCAACACAGCCACAATCCACCAATAGGAGAACAACACAGCCAAAATCCACCAATAGGAGAACAACACAGCCAAAATCCACCAACAGGAGAGCAACGCAGCCAAAATCCACCAACAGGAGAGCAACGCAGCCAAAATCCACCAACAGGAGAGCAACACAGCCAAAATCCACCTACAGGAGAGCAACACAGCCAAAATCCACCAACAGAAGAGCAACACCGCCAAAATCCACCAACAGAAGAGCAACACCGCCAAAATCCACCAACAGGAGAGCAACACAGCCACAATCCACCAACAGAAGAGCAACGCAGCCAAAATCCGCCAACAGAAGAGCAACGCAGCCAAAATCCGCCAACAGAAGAGCAACGCAGCCAAAATCCACCAACAGGAGAGCAACACAGCCACAATCCACCAAAAGGAGGGCAACACAGCCAAAATCCACCAATAGGAGAACAGCAGAGTTAAAAATCCCCCAACGGGAGAGCAACACAGCCAAAATCCACCAATAGGAGAATGTCACAGCAAAAAATATGTGAATAGTAGAAGAGCTCAGCTAAAATTCCACCAATAGTAGAAGAGCTCAGCTAAAAATCCACCAATAGTAGAAGAGCTCAGCTAAAAATTCCACTAATAGTAGAAGAGCTCAGCTAAAAATTCCACCAATAGTAGAAGAGCTCAGCTAAAAATTCCACCAATAGTAGAAGAGCTCAGCTAAAAAATCCACCAATAGTAGAAGAGCTCAGCTAAAAATCCACTAATAGTAGAAGAGCTCAGCTAAAAATCCACCAATAGTAGAAGAGCTCAGCTAAAAATCCACTAACAGGAGAATGGCATGATGGGCGAAGGCTTGTTTTTGTTTTATTTTGCACAAATGACATCACGCACTCTGTAAAGGTCTTGGCAGAGATTTTACGGTCAGCCTCTCAGAAGGTGTGACATGCAGGAGAGGTGTAAGAGCGCTGTTATCGCAGATTACAGGACGCCAATGCAAATGACGTCTTAGTGAAGTGAGGATGTCTCAGTAAAGCATCTGAAATATGTAGATATTAAAAGTGCAGGGTATAATAATTAATAGTGGTGAGGAGAAAATGAAGATGTTATTGCTTTGATCTACTGTGAAGCACTATTGCACTACTGATGCACTATTTTTTGCTGCACACTCACTGAAGTAGCAGAGCAGAGCAGACCTGGGTAAGAAATCAACAGTTTACTGCAGTGCTGTGTTCCTCATCCCACCAGACGACCACCACTTACCATCTGGAAAAGTGAAGGGTAGCTCACGGCTGCTTTAATGAAATATGCATACGACCTCTGAAGTGTAGACGGAAACCTGCTGATGCAGCGTGTAAATCACACATAAGTCTAATTTATTAACAATCTAAAAAATAAAATTGTATAATTAAAGGGTTAAGATGTAAACAGACTCATTCAGAGTGGTTTGGTGTGAAACGCTCCATTCTAGAGAAACAGAGTCAGAACTGTTCACAGTGGTGGTGATAGGAACCAGACGTCCCCCTCTAAAAGTTCCTACATGAAATGGTTCTGAATTCACTGCCTGATGACTGAGACGCTGGTTTACGATAGTTTTGAGAACATTTTGGCCGTAAACTCCATTCATGGTGTTATGCAGGGTGTTGTGAGGTAAAATAGTCCCAAAGAAAACTTATTATTTCAGATTATCCAATATTTTTCCATCATCAACATTCCATATAAACTCAGGAGACTTGTGTAGGTTCTCTGGTGGTTCTGGATGGTAAATGAAATGTCTGTATCTGTGGTGTAGTTGTGGTGACCCCTGGTTCCCATCACCACCACTGTTAAGACATCTGACTTTGTTTACATCTCAGTCACTGAATTTATGCAGAATGTTTGGGAACATCTTCCAGTCTGTGGATTCAAAGCAGTCCTGAAGTGTGAAGATGTCCTCCTCACTCCACTGTTAGACTGATCTGAGAACCGGTTTTGCCTGTTGCTTGCTGTTCTCCTGCTCGCCTATTTGTATGTGGGCAGTAGAAGAACAGAGGTGTGATCAACTTTGCCAAAGGGTTTGTTGCAGTGTAGCAGTGGTCTAGAGTCTGTTCTCCTCGGGTGGGAAATTTAATGTGCTGGTAGAACCTTCTTCAAGTTTGCCCTGTTAAAGTCCCCAAGCACAATAAAAGCAGCCTCAGGGTGGATGTTCTCAAGTCCATTAATGGTCTTGGACAAACCCTCCAATGCACATGACCTTATCTGCCTGAGGAGGGATGTAGACTGTAGTGAGAACGACCGAGATGAAGTCTCTGGGTAAAAAAAAAGGGTCGAACTTTGACTGTTATGAGTTCAATGTCTGGAGAGCAGTGACCGGCAAGAACCGCTACATCTGTTCCCATCGAGAGTTCAGCATAACACATACCCCGCTGCCTCTGCCCTTACCAGAGTCCAGAGTTCTGTCCTGGTGTTAGATGGGGAAGCCGGCCGGTGTGATGCCGTTGTTTGGTGTTGCCACGTCTCTGTGAGAGCAGCAGCTCTCGATGTCACGCTGAAACCTGATCCGAGCGTTCAGCTTGTCTACTATTGTTCTCCAGTGATTGAACATTTGCAAGCAGAATATTTGGAAGCAGAGGGTTGAAGCTCCTTCTCCTTGTCCTGCATATTGGTAAACAAAGAGGCATAAAAGTCGCAAAGGGGCAGCCACTCGTGTCCGAGCGTGTGTTTGTGTTAAAGTCCGTCTTGAGCGATGATCGGATGTTCGATAGAGTTTGTTGATCATACTGAATGATCCCAAAGGTGGTTTGTGCAAAAACACAGAAACTGTAGAGTTTACCCGGAGCTCTCACCAGTGCGGCCATTCTACGGCGCACCGGAACCGGAATAGTATAGCAAGTAGACAAGTATAGCAAAAAGTCAATAACAGCTCTAGGCTTCCAAAGACCTGGATTTCTGGAAGAGTTATAGTGATGTTTTTGTCTGAGTGGAAGATGAAGTGCACTGGGGTTTGCTTTTTTCAGCAGATCTGTTCTCCAGCTGTTGAAATATAGAACGCAGAGGCTCATATAGAAATATATGAGGACAAAGCACCTGCTTCTGCTGCAAATACAGGCTCAGCTGCACTCTACACTGAAAAAGCCTTTCACTTCCTTTATATATGCAATATGCTTTTCTTCACAGCACTTTACATATCCTAAAACCAGTATGAAAATATGTAAATATAATGTTTTAAATGTGATATATGCGTTTGAGATTCTGTTTCCATGCACACTGATAAGATTCCAGGACTCAGTGTGAGTCTATTTCTCTTAGGTTTCTTGGAAAGACAGTGTTGTTTGTTATCTAAAACTCAAAATGTTCCAAGTTAAGCCATCCTCCACGGAGCCTGCTCACCAAATAACAGCAAATCAGCAAACGGCAAATGAACTTTCATCTTTTATTACCTTCAGATCACGACTCAAAACACCACAACGCAGCCACTTCTGAGAATTCTGACTAAAATAGCTCAAGTTAAACCCCTAGACTTTCAAATAACATCAAAATCCCTGAAAGAAGACAATGGAAGATGAAGCTACACCTTCAAATGGGTCAAAAGACTCTGATTTGATATCATAACTATTGATACAATAATCATAATAACCTGATGACTGGCTCTTTGTGTTTGTTTTGTGCCATAAATTATTTAAAGTATATCACATTACTAGTTGAGGAACAAGGTCCAGTCCTATTTCTTCTTTTCACCCCTACCCCTTGTTTTGGAGTGTTGCCCCTTGTTCCTGAGCTACAGGGCAGTGGTTGAGATCTTCCCTCTGAAATGAGACCCTCAGATAAAGAGCATCACTTCATTAACAGCTACCAGCGCCGCTCTGTAGGCGACCCTGCCCGTCTGCAGGGACAGCAGAAGAGGGGAAAGTTCAGCTCCTCACTGCTGGGCTTTAGTTACATTTAGGGATCATACGCCTTCAAACAGGGGGGCAGTTATTTATTATCACCCCCCCTAATTCTTCAGTGATGTGAAGCTGAAGTCAGAGATTCTCCAGCTTTAAGCTGGAATGGGAAAGTTAGCCAGCTAGCTACCTAGACATTAGTATGCTATTAGTGATTTTTATGCTTGTTATGAAGAAAAATGACCAAAATCCACTGAAAGACCACTAAACTAAAGACAATACAGTGGTTATTAGTGTGAAAATTCTCACATTTGTGGGTTTCTTTGGTCTCTTGCTCAGCCGTCTTAGCGCTTTTATTTTTTCCTCATATCTCTCTGTTTGGAGTCTTTGAAAAACCTCAGTTTGGAGGGTCATGTAGCCCCAACCCTTTGCCCTACTCCTCTATCTCAACGAGAATCGGGACACCCACCCCTAGACGTGAACGTGCGAAACAGAGGGCTAAGGGCTCAGTGGTAGAGGCGAGGGGTGAAATGGGATTGGGCCTGAATGTCTTTTGTGCCATTCAGAGATGGACTTCTTCTTGCGCTTCGCATCATTGTTTTGCTGCAGAACCCAATTGCCTGAGCTTTCGGTCATAGATTGTTGAGCAGGAACTCTTCTGCAGGACTTTCTGATAAAGAGCAGAATTCGTGGTTCTATTAATTATAGCAAGTCACCAAACAAAGCAACCTTAGACCATCACACTACCACCACCATGTTTCACTGCTGGTATGATGTCCTTACTGGTGGAATGCTGTGTTAGTGTGTAATCCAGATGAAGCTGGATTCGCATCTTCCAAAAGGTACCACTTTCAATGCATCAGTCCACAGAACGTTATTCCAAAAGACTTGAGGATCATTACAGTGTTTTTTTTAGCAGCATTTTTCATCCAAGGATGCCGTTTTTGTCCAGTCTCTTTCTAAAGGCATGGTCACGAATGCTGACTTTATCTGAGGTGAGCACGGCCTGTAGTTCCTTAGATGTTCTCCTGGGTTCTTTTGTGACTTCCTGGATGAGTCATTGCTGTGCTTTTGGCTGATTTTCAGCAGGCTGACCATTTCTGGGAAGATCCACCACTGTTCCCGTGTTTCTCCTTTTGGAGATGATCAGTCTCACTGCGGTTCGCCCTCAGAAATGACTTTCCAGACTTATGTATTCATGCAGATTTCCTCTGTGCTGCAGGCTGAGATCTTTTAGATCGCTTTACATTGCTGGAAAGGTTCTGCTTCAGTGATGTTTTCATTACGCAGGGCTGGCACTGCTCCAAATTAAACTGTTAATTGGTTGATTGAGTAACTAATGGTGCAATTATTTTTTTCCACAGGGGCCCAGATAACATTTCTTTCCTTCCATAAATGAAATGTTTTTTTTTTAATGGTATTTTGAGCTTACTCAGGTTGCCGGCGTCTGAAATTGTGTTCGAGGATCTGAAACGAGCGAGTCAAATACACAACAGTGGAAGAAAAGCAGGAGGGGGCAAATACTTTTCCACACCATTGTATCCTCACAGCATTTTGCAAGACAGATCATTTTTGATCAAAGTGATGAATCTTTTTTTTCTCTCTCTGATGAGATGGAGTCATTCACGCCTTGAATGCACGGCTGTGAAAAAGTATTCGCCCCCTCCTGATTTCTATTGCGTTCACATACTGAAAGTTCAATTAATCTCATTAGAGCCGGTCATCCTCTAGTCCTTCATCAGTGGTCATAGGATGCTGCCCACAGGACGCTGTTGGCTGGTTGTTTTTGGTTGATGGACTATTCTCAGTCCAGCAGCGACACTGAGGTGTTTAACAACACCAGCAGCTTTGCTGTGTCTGATCCACTCAGACCAGCGCAACACACTAACACATTATAACATAACATATATAAAAGAGAAGTCAACAGAGAAATGTTAGAAAGTGCTTTAGAAAGCTCAGAGCTGCTGACGGTCTCATAGTAAATAGTGAACCTGTAGCTCTTTTTCCTTCTCTGACTCCAGCTGTGAAATCCAGACTCGTGGTTTATTTTTAATGCAGCAGTAAATCAAGGGCATGAATGAAAACTCAGAAACGTGCCGGGTGGTGGGGACTAGGTGGACTGCGTCAGACGTGCTGCAGCCGTGCCAACCTTGAAAAGCAGCCTGAGGTTTTTACCCCGCTGTTAGAGTTGAAAGGCCTCCACCTGTGGAATAGATCTGCTCTGAGGGCCAGATGTTCGCATGCGACGCAGCACTAAACGTGCCTTAATACGGCTGCAGTATGTGATCACAGTGCTTACTGCTTTGTTTACTGAGCATTTAGTTAATCACACAAACCTGCACTTCAGACCAGCTACTGACTGTGCAGGTTTAAAGGGGACCTCCACCGATTTTTCTGAATATATACTTAATTAAATTGTTTAGATGTAAATAAAGTCATTGAAAGTGGAACTGTTCACAGTGGTGGTGATAGGAACCAGACGTCCCCCTCTAAAAGCTCCTCACAGAAAGTTCCTACATGAACTGGTTCTGAATTCACTGCCTGATGACTGAGACGCTGTTTTATGAGAGTTTAGAGAACTTCAACTCCATTCATGGTGGAGGGAGACATGCAGGGCACTGTGCGGCAAAATAGTCCCCAAAGAAAACTCATTATTCCAGATTTTCCACTGTTTTCCATCATCGACATTCCATATAAGCTCAGAAGACTCGTGTAGGTTCTCTGGTGGTTCTGGATGGTAAATAAAGTGTCTATATCTGTGTTGTAGTCATGGCAACGCCTGGTTCCCATCACCACCACTGTGAAGACGTGTGAACCGTTTCACACCAGTTGACTCTGAATGACCCTTTGTGTGTCTTAATTATGGTGTTTGGACTGTATTTACTAACTTCAAATGTATACAAAAAATGATATATTACACTGCAGGTTAATCACAAACCCAATTCCAAACAAGCTCAGATAGTATGTGAAATACTACTAAAAACAGAACGCAGTGATTAGTAAATTATATCTGTATTAAATGATATTTGATGTTTTACTTTGCAAACATCCATTCATAATGCACAAATTTCATGCCTGCAACATGTTCCAAAAAAGTTGGGACAGGAGCATGTTTACCTCTGTATGTCATGTTAGGCAGATGAACCAGACATTCTAAGTCAGAAGTCATTAATAGGCAGACCGCGGCCCGAGTCCAGACCCAGATGCTGTCCTATGCGGAACTCAATCTTATAACCGATAAACTATGGAGAATTATTTAATTTGGACAGGGTGGTCCTGTTTTAATCGGCGTAGTTTTTCTAGCCTTTATGGTGCGGCTTTAACGGCCCGGGAGACTCACAGACCAATCATAAGCACTGTTGTTGAATGTTGTTGAAATCTGACCGAACTGGACTTTATTTGATCTGATGTTCAGTAAATGTTGGTGAAATCTGACCGAACTGGACTTTATTTGATCTGATGTTCAGTAAATGGTGTTGAAATCTGACCGAACTGGACTTTATTTGATCTGATGTTCAGTAAATGTTGTTGAAATCTGACCAAACTGGACTTTATTTGATCTGATGTTCAGTAAATGATGTTGAAATCTGACCGAACTGGACTTTATTTGATCTGATGTTCAGTAAATGTTGTTGAAATCTGACCAAACTGGACTTTATTTGATCTGATGTTCAGTAAATGATGTTGAAATCTGACCGAACTGGAGTTTATTTGATCTGATGTTCAGTAAATGTTGTTGAAATCTGACCGAACTGGACTTTATTTGATCTGATGTTCAGTAAATGTTGGTGAAATCTGACCGAACTGGACTTTATTTGATCTGATGGTCAGTAAATGTTGGTGAAATCTGACCGAACTGGACTTTATTTGATCCGATGTTCAGTAAATGTTGGTGAAATCTGACCGAACTGGACTTTATTTGATCTGATGTTCAGTAAATGTTGGTGAAATCTGACCGAACTGGACTTTTTTTGATCTGATGTTCAGTAAATGGTGTTGAAATCTGACCGAACTGGACTTTATTTGATCGGATGTTCAGTAAATGTTGTTGAAATCTGACCAAACTGGACTTTATTTGATCTGATGTTCAGTAAATGATGTTGAAATCTGACCGAACTGGAGTTTATTTGATCTGATGTTCAGTAAATGTTGTTGAAATCTGACCGAACTGGACTTTATTTGATCTGATGTTCAGTAAATGTTGGTGAAATCTGACCGAACTGGACTTTATTTGATCTGATGTTCAGTAAATGTTGTTGAAATCTGACCGAACTGGACTTTATTTGATCTGATGTTCAGTAAATGTTGTTGAAATCTGACCGAACTGGACTTTATTTGATCTGATGTTCAGTAAATGTTGTTGAAATCTGACCGAACTGGAGTTTATTTGATCTGATGTTCAGTAAATGTTGGTGAAATCTGACCGAACTGGACTTTATTTGATCTGATGTTCAGTAAATGTTGGTGAGACATATTAGTAGAGACATATATGTAATATACATAGAATAAAGAAATAAAAATATAATTCACACTTGGGAAAATAATACTTACATACTTACTGAGTGCAGTGCTGAAAATCTCAACCCACTGTTTCTACAATTTTGTGAATAAAGGTACTTTTTTGTTATTAAGGGTACAAACAGTGTAGATGTTCCCCCAGAGGTTCTACAGTGGTTCTAAGGTCTGATTGTGGAGCTTAAATCAGTTCCTCCAGGTGAAAAGTTGGTATTTGTTCCTTTTCCTAACCGAATGTTTTAAAACAGAGCAGTAGAGTAAAAGCCTGGAGGCGAGGCGAGGCGGGGTGTGTGGAGTCAGTCCAGCTTAGCCCAGATCATTTCAGTGGATTATGGTTCAGTGATGTTCCCTGACTGAAGGGACTGAGATGGAGCCTTGAGGGTCCCATCCCAGTGATGAGAGGGGGGACAGACCTAGAGACAGTCTAGTACCTTTATTTGTGAGACTGTAAGGGCCTGTTATAATACAGTGTTACCCTAAATGCATGGGTATGAGGAAGAGAAATGCATTATGTGCTTACTCATATCATGCATAAGCTGCATGTTTAGGCACATCTGCCAATTTTGTATCCAACAGATGTTCTATTAGTGTCTGAAACAACACTTACATCTGGCCCTGAATGCAGCTCAGCTGGAGAGTGATGTGACTAGTTTTCTCTCTGAAACACTGATCCATCACACCCAGCAGCTATGATATTATGTAAGAACGTCGATGCAAAAACCACATACCACCAGCACATGACCTCACATATTCTGATACTGGCAGCCAGCAAGGATTTAATGGTCCGTACTGATGCACAGATGCACTGGTCAGCCACCTCTGCAGTCACTCACAATGAATTTTAAAGAACAAGTGAACTAAAGAAATAGTTTTAAAAAAAAAATCAAAAGTCAGAGGCATCGAGTTTTTCACACCACGTCTTTCCAGCTCGATGTTTCGGCCTCAAATGATCTCAGAATCAACATCATACTGATGAAGATGTGATGACAGTAGTAGATGTTTCACTCGCGTCCTCAGAAGACGCTCCAAGTTTAGACTCAGGTCTCTTGGAATTCTCTTTTCAGATTCATCCCCTCAGGGAAAGGAAAACGTTCTGTGTGCAGTAACACATTTCCACCAGAGGGGTCTCCAAATCCCCAAAACGCACACCGTGAAGTATCAAAATAACTTTGAACCCAAACTATTTAAGTGATTTGTTTTCACTTTTAAAATATTTAAATTTTTAGCATAGCGTAGCTAAGAATTACATTAGCCTCATATCTTCGAAGCTAAAGATGCAACCTTTGGACGCCAAACATGGCTTTGCTGATCGGCTACATTTGATTAAGGAGGGAAACTTTTTTGGTGAAGCTATTCAAAACATCACATTATTAAGCCCTGCTGTGATTGTGAATGGATAGCAGGTGTTTGTTAGTGTGATAAGAGTCCAGCTGCCAGTTTACTATGACCTTGGCTTTGGTTTGAGGGTTATGTGGCTATTAAAATGTGACTGATATAGCGTTCAATACACGTGCAGAGCCACAAGCTTGCTAACAGCACACTTCAATAATATTCATTGACTTTCTTTTTTTTATGGAATCTCTGGTATGGAGCGCTACTTCATGCTACAGTATCTGGTATGGCAGTGGGCGGTTGGTACAGTCTGCTGTACACTATGCTCTCTCTCTCTCTCTCTCTCTCTCTCTCTCTCTCTCTCTCTCTCTCTCTCTCTCTCTCTTGTGGCCAGGAGCTGCAGGATGGTTTTCCATACCGAGGCACAGATTCCTTGCAATCATGGAGGAATGTTATAGTTTCCAGCCTGTAGCAAAATCCACCACCTCGTTCTTTTTTCACAGTCCCTGTTTGCCATTCTGTAGTGCGTTTTTGGCTCAGGCGCATTCCTCTACGTCTGCAGAGGTGGGAGCTGTTACAGCTGTAATTACTGTTGACACTGTTTAGTGCGTCTTCATTGCTGAATAAACAGCCTCTTCGTACTTCAAGATTGAGGAGAGTATAAATATTTTCTCCACTCTGCTCGGCTAGTGTGGCCACCCTAGAGCAGCCAGTGCATCTAAAAAGATCTGAGTTTATTATGAATCATCGAATGAAGAACGTTGTTACATCAGTTTAGAGATGTTTGCACTTTTCTGTTGCCTTTCTTGAATTTGAGTTGGGCCGGAAGACGCTGGTGTGAAATGAGGGCAGATTTTTCAACACAAACCAAAGCCTCTGTTTGAGCCTGAACCAGTAAACAAGCTACCTAGTATGAATGAATGAATGAAGCCCTTTATTGTCACTAGTCACAAGTACCAGCGAAATTAGCCATCAACCCCTCCGTACACATACAATATGACAAGGGGGGGAGACAGGACAGGAAGATATGGGGAAAGGGGAGGAGATAACCCCCCCAACTATGTTCCTAAGTGAGTACAGTCTGGGAACAGAAGAAAAACCCCTCAGCCACATCGGCACATAATAAGTACACTTTACAACATGAAGACCAGGACTAGCAACAGGGGAAGGGTGAGGGGTGGAGACAACCCAGCACAAGCAAGCAGCCATCCGGATCTGCAGCCATATTCGGCGCTGATCAACGGACCCGACTTGCCGCACCGGGGGGTAAAAGCGGCGAAGGTGTGGTGGGGGTGGGGGAGGATGTGGGAATGGGGGAAGGGATACAAGAGCGTCTCGCTGCAGTCTTCTTCCGGAGGAATTGTTGTTCCAACAGCGGCCTTGGCCAAGGCCAGTGCTGATATGGGGGGCCGAAAGCAGATTAAACTGGATCCATTTTCCTTAGTTCGAAGAGCAAACGTGGAGAGAGTCTCCACCAAAAGTATAAGACAGTAGACTAGACGAATCTGGAGAAGCGAAGCAGGAGAGATAAGGTAGAGGAGAGGGAGAAAGTGCGACCGCCTTCGTTGAGAGCAGAGCAGAGGATGTAATGGATGTAAGTGACCAGAGATGTAATGGTCCAGTTCAGTTCAGTCCTCGGTTTCTGGGCCATGGTTGAGTTTCAGCCTCGGCTTCTAGGCTACGTTTCTGTTCCATCCTCGGTTTCTGGGCCATGGTCCAGTTCCGTTGCTCCATTTCTTGGCCACAGTTAGGTTCTGTCCTCTGTTCCTCGGCCGTGGTTTGGTTCCGACCTCCGTTTCTGGGTTATGGTTCAGTTCCATCCTCCATTTCAGGGCTGTGATTCAGTTCTGTCCTTCATTGCTGGGCCACAGACTGGTTCCGTCCTCGGTTTCTGGACCACTGTTATGTACAAACCTCCATTTCTGGGCCACAGATTTGTTGTGTCGTTCATTTCTGGGCCATAGTTTGGTTTAGTCCTCGATTTTTGGGCCATGGTTCGGTTTCTGTGCTGTCGTTCAGTTCTGTCCTTCATTTCTGGGCCACAGTTTGGTTCTGCCCTCAGGTTCTAGAGCACTGTTATGTACAAACCTCCATTTCTGGGCCACGGTTGAGTTTCAGCCTCGGCCTCTGGGCTACGTTTCTGTTCCGTCCTCGGTTTCTTGGCCAAGTTTTGGTACTGCCTTCTGTTTCTCAGCCATAGTTTGCTTCTGACCTCCATTTCTGGGCTATGGTTTGGTTTCATCCTCCATTTTTGGGGCTGTCATTCAGTTCTGTTCTTCATTTCTGGGCCACAGCTTGGTTCCGCCCTCAGTTTCTGGACCACTGTTCTGTACAAACCTCCGTTTCTTGGATATGGTTGAGCTCCATTCTCCGTTTATGGGCTGTTGTTCAGTTCTGTTCTTCATTTCTGGGCCACAGCTTGGTTCCGCCCTCAGTTTCTGGACCACTGTTCTGTACAAACCTCCGTTTCTTGGATATGGTTGAGCTCCATTCTCCGTTTATGGGCTGTTGTTCAGTTCTGTTCTTCATTTCTGGGCCACAGACTGGTTCCCTCCTCACTTTCTGAACCACTGTTCTGTACAAACCTCCATTTCTGGGCCACAATTTGGTTCCTTCTTCAATGCCCACAGGTCAGCAACTTTGAAGCTTAGATTTTTTTTTTTTTTAATACACATTAGTTTCATGCAGGCTGTGCAAACACAGACCAGAAGTATTTTCAAAAAGAGAATGAAAAAATTCGCTTAAGTTATGGTTTTGCAAAACAAACAGCAAAAGTTCCCCAGTTTCTCATTTCTCAGTAGAAGGTTAAAGGTCCAAATGTATGCACCCTCACCTGCACCAGGCAAGACAAGGCAAGGTTATTTATAGAGCACCTTTCAAGCACTGTTGTCGTTGGAAGTGCTTTATAAGTGAGAAAATTCATAGCAAGAACAGAAATGAAAAACATGATTAAACCCCAATAACTTTAAAAGAGAAAATCATTCATTTAAAAATCAATTTGGGAATTATCATAGATTAAAAATAATCCAATTACAGATTAAATGAAGAGTTAGATTGGTTACAGAGGAGGAAGGTCCAGAAACGCTAATAGTGTTGTAAACTCTTGTTTACAGAAGTCGAGTTTTTGTGGAAGGCATGGTTGAGCAGATGTGTTTTCAGTCTATTTTAATTTTTATTTTTATTTGATCTCACACCACTGCACTTCATTCGGCCTAAAGCGAAGCCTCAGATATGAGAGAGCTCACACAGCGTGATCGCAGTGCGGAGGTCAGAGCCTGTAGATTCTCAGCGGCTGTAAAGCTGCTGTCCGAGCTGCAAAAGAGCAGAAACAACTGCTGCTACAAGCCGTGAACACTTTCGTGGCTGTTGATTGTTTTGAGTTTCAGTACAGGCGGGCATTCTTTCAAACAGCCTCCGCAAAGACGTTTTACATTTCCCACGAACAAATGAGCAGATGTCGCGCCTTAGCTGAGGTGTTTAGCAGCCCTCGCAATGTTGCTCAAGAGTCTTGAACAGTTTTCCAGAAGAGAAAGCAAACGTTAATGACCTTTATGAGGCTGGTGTTATTATTGTCTTTTTGCTGGGCTCTTTAAATGCAATTACTTGATCACATAATTAAGGACATACACCAGTCAGGCAGAACGTTCTGACCACCTCCTTGTTTCTACACTCACTGTCCACTTTATCAGCTCCACTTACTGTATAGCTGCACTCTGTAGTTCTACAGTTACAGACTGTAGTCCATCTGTTTCTCTGATACTCTGTTACCCTGTTCTTCAGTGGTCAGGACCCCCACGGACCCTCACAGAGCAGGTACTGTTTGGGTGGTGGATCATTCTCAGCACTTCAGTAACACTGACATGGTGGTGGTGTGTTGGTGTGTGTTGCGCTAGTACGAGTGGATCAGACACAGCAGAGCTGCTGGAGTTTTTAAACACTGTGTCCACTCACTGTCCACTCTATTAGACACTCCTACCTCATCAGTCCACCTTGTAGATGTAAAGTCAGAGACGACAGCTCATTGTGTTGGTCATCCTCTAGTCCTTCATTAGTGGTCACAGGATGCTGCCCACAGGACGCTGCCCACAGGACGCTGCCCACAGGACGCTGGCTGGATATTTTGGGTTGGTGGACTGTTCTCAGTCCAGCAGTGAAACTGAGGTGTGTCTGATCCACTCAGACCAGCACAACAAACACTAAAACACCTCCACCATGTCAGTGTTACTGCAGTGCTGAGAATGACCCACCACCCAAACAATAGAAAAGTAGAGAAGTCAGAATTTTGGGGTCGGTACAGTTACAGTGGTAAAATTGACATTCATATATGTTTCAAAAGAATTTTTCTTTCTGTGTTGCAGTGGCTGATTTTGGAATTGCCGAGCTACCGTATGCTCTGGACGCGATGGAGCGGAAGCTGTCGGATTCGGAACGCAAACGCCGGCACGCTAAAAAAGACAACTACAACATTGAGGTCCTGTTGGCCGTGGATGACTCGGTGGTGCGTTTCCACGGCAAAGAGCACGTTCAGAACTACGTCCTCACACTCATGAACATAGTAAGTTGAAGTTGCTTTTACTGTTTCAGAGCAACTTACAATTCAATCATTTTACACAGGTAGTTGAAGGTGGTGTTAGGAGTCTTGCCCAAGGACTCTTATTGGTATAGTGTAGGGTGTTTGCCCAGGTGGGGATTGAACCCCAGTCTACAGTGTAGAAGGCAGAGGAGTTACCCACTACACTAACCAACCACCTATATACCACCTATCCATAGCACCCGGGGAGCAGTTGGGGGGTTAGGTGTCTTGCTCAAGGGCACCTCAGTCACGTACTGTCGGCTCAGGGGATCGAACCAGCGACCTTCTGGTCCCAAATTGACAAAAACCATGACTGCCCCCAAATGAAGACATTATTTAGACAAAATCTTGATGAAGTGGAAGCTGGGATAAATATGCACAAAGGAATAGCACAGAGCTGCCTTACGATCACTAAACCTATACAGTATTTCTGTATTACAGAAACTTGCTGTTTTTGTCTTAAGATCTGAAAGGTCAAGATAAGATTTTTACAAATTCGTATTACAGAAAAAATTTCACCTTAATTTAGGAACTTTATCTTGTCCTCCAGTATCTTATCTCCAGTTAGGAAATCTTAACCTACTCGATTGAAGTCGACAATCAGCTGTCATGTCCGTTACCTAGCAACCGATGATACCTAGCAACACAGCTGAAATGTTAACGTCATCAAAGTGATGTTAAAAACATAAGTTCGCTAAACAGCTACTGTTACCTACGTAAGAGGTCAAAACTAAACTAAAGAGTGATAAACTGTATGTAATGAATACCGCGAGAGCGCCCCCTGCTGTTTATCAGAGTACCACCGCTCCCCAGTTTCAGTCTCCATTTCCCAAATGCTTTAGCCGAGCACACTAACGTTCCTCCTCCTAATAAACAGACATACATTCAGCTCCGTCTCCTCTTTATTCACCACCATCACTGTAATATTTCATCATCACATTAACACAGGAAGGTGGTCAGAGGGCGGTGGAGTTCGAGTCGGCAGCGTCTGAGATCATCATGAAATTTACATACAATGTAGGAAGGAAAACAGGCGTTTTCACATTATGACAAAAACGGACGTATGAGGTTTTGTTCCAACAACAAAAAAAAAAGCAAGGAAATTTGCTTGAAAACAAAAGTAAAAAAAAAGTGTCATAACTTTTGCATTGACCACATTTATTTTAATATCTACCCAATATGTTAAATTATGGCAAGTAAGGAGAGAGAGAGAGGGAGAGAGAGAGAGAGAGAGAGAGAGGGAGAGAGAGACAGAGGGAGAGTGAGAGAGAGACAGAGAGACAGAGAGAGAGAGGGAGAGAGAGACAGAGAGAGAGAGGGAGAGAGAGAGAGAGAGAGAGACAGAGGGAGAGTGAGAGAGAGACAAAGAGAGAGAGAGTGAGAGAGAGACAGAGGGAGAGAGAGTGAGAGAGAGACAAAGAGAGAGAGAGAGAGAGAGTGAGAGAGAGACAGAGGGAGAGAGAGAGAGAGTGAGAGAGAGACAAAGAGAGAGAGAGAGAGAGAGAGAGAGAGAGAGAGAGAGAGTGAGAGAGAGACAGAGGGAGAGAGAGAGAGAGAGACAGAGGGAGAGTGAGAGAGAGAGACAGAGGGAGAGAGAGAGACAGAGGGAGAGAGAGAGAGAGAGAGACAGAGGGAGAGAGAGAGAGAGAGAGACAGAGAGAGAGAGAGAGAGAGAGAGACAGAGGGAGAGAGAGAGAGAGAGTTCTCTCTTTAGTTCATTCATTCTCAGGTTCCACCAGCTCCTGCCACCTTAATCTACTTAAAGTGGAAAATCCAGTGGTTTCAGTCTGTAACAGTTACCATTTACAGAGTGGACTGAGCCTCAACACACACACACATACACACACACACACACACACACACACACACACACACACACACACACACACACACACACACACACACACACCTACACACACATACACACACACACACATACACACACACACACACATACACACACACACACGCACACACACACGCACACACACACGCATACACACACACACACACACACACTCTCTCTCTCTCTCCCACACGTGCACACTCATAAACAAAGCTTATTGTAGCTCTTTATTGCCCCTTTGGAATTAAATTTGGAATAAAGCTCTGACATTTTTATCAAAATTGAGTTTTGCACATTTTCTTCTTATTCTGTGTCAACTTTTTAACATGATGTGAGGTGTTTTTTTGTTGTCTGCATTTTTTGGACTCTTTATACACAAAACGAAAAGGTTCTATCCCCAAAGTCAAACTCCAGCGAGTGGGTATCTCTCCACTGGCTTGATAAGGTCGGCACCCCACTGACTGTTTGCCACTGCTGGTCCAACTCGGACCACCCAGACTACTGTCACACAAGCTGTAACTCATTTTTAATCTCCTCAAACAGATTTTAAAAGCACAGAGACTTTTATTTTAGGAAATTAACTTAGAAAAATGCTACAAACAACCGAGAGAGAGAAAAATAAAGACTAGGCCTGATATAAAACGATTCTATGGAAAATGTTGTTGGCCGACACTCTAATACAAAGACAGACAGACAGATAGATAGACAGACAGACAGATAGACTGACAGGCAGACTGACTGACTGACAGGTAGACAGATTGACTGACAGGTAGACAGGTAGACAGACAGACTGACAGGAAGACAGACAGACAGACTGATTGACTGTCTGACAGGTAGAGAGACAGGTAGACTGACAGATATAGACAGAGAGGCAGACTGACACAGACAGATTGACTGATAGATAGATAGATAGATAGATAGATAGATAGATAGATAGATAGATAGATAGATAGATAGATAGATAGATCTGACTGACTGACTGACAGGTAGACAGGTAGACAGACAGACAGATAGACTGACAGGCAGACAGACAGACAGATATCGCAGCAGTACAAAGCAGTAAAGAGTAAAATGAGCAAAATGAACAGTATCAGCAAAGTATGTCTCTACATTCTACACCCTAGACCTCAAACCCCACTTTCTACATCCTAGCCCCTTTACCTTCATACATCCATCATCCTAGTTTCTTCACCCTAGACCATACGCCCATATCATACGTCCTTCACCATAGAATCTACACCCTACTTTCTACATCCTAGACAATGCAGCCTTATTGTATATCCTTTAGCCCAGGTACTACACCCTACACCTTACAGACTTCACTTTACTCCCACCGTCTACACTCTTTCTACGCTGTTGAACAGGACGTAGATGTATTTCTTTAATCCTGTCCGTTTTCCAGGGACATCCAGCTCCCACCTGCTTTCCCCCTCTCCACTCCCAGACCTGCACAGCCGCATGCACTGCCAGCTGCTGGAGCTTTGTGGTTTTAAATACAGACGCAAGGTCTGGAAACTTAAAGAAAGTCCTTGAGCTGCGCACACTGTGCCAAGAATTCACTTTATGTCTAACCTATATAAAAACTTAAGCCTTTTTATGTACATTATAAAAAAAGCGCCAATAAAAGTGCTATTATAAGAAAAGCATTCATACATACCATCATATGTGCTGCTGTCCCAGACAGCGTGTCCTCAGTGTATACAGTAATACACGGCGCATGGGAACAAATCCGTATTCATATTTAGCCAAATGTTTTATCATGGAAATATTTTTATGGCTGCAGCACCTGTTTACCACCTATTCTCAGCACTGCACTAACACTGACGTGGGTGGTGGTGTGTTAGTGTGTGTTGCGCTGGTCTGAGTGGATCAGACACAGCAGTGCTGCTGGAGTTTTTAAACACCCCAGTGTCGCTGCTGGACTGAGAATAGTCCACCAACCAAAAATATCTAGCCAACGGCGTCCTGTGGGCAGCGTCCTGTGACCACTGATGAAGGACTAGAGGATGACCAACACAAACTGTGCAGCAGCAGATGAGCTGTCGTCTCTGACTTTACATCTACAAGGTGGACCGACAGGGTAGGAGTGTCTAATAGAGTGGACAGTGAGTGGACACAGTTTTTAAAAACTCCAGCAGCACTGCTGTGTCTGATCCACTCGCACCAGCACAACACACACTAACACACCACCACCACGTCAGTGTTACTGCAGTGCTGAGAATGACCCACCACCCAAACAGTACCTGCTCTGTGAGGGTCCATGGGGGTCATGACCACTGAAGAACAGGGTAACAGAGTATCAGAGAAACAGATGGACTACAGTCTGTAACTGTAGAACTACAAAGACCAGCTATACAGTAAGTGGAGCTGATGAGTGTAGAAACGAGGAGGAGGTCGTAGGAGGTTATGCCTGATATATATGGAAAAGCGCATTACTTTTGGGTCTAAACCCAGTTATATAGGTCAGCATTCAACTCCTGTTGTGGAATGTCAGTCCACAATAACAGACTGGAGCTGTTCCAGTGAGTTATTCAATATTCATCAGGGAGGGTTGCTGTATTTACAGCCGACGGCCTACTTTCAGTCTGCGTAATCTCTTTGGTGAAAGAGGTTGCAAATGTAGCTGAACAGCCAAGGCATGCTTGCTGCTTTAGCTTTAGCGCTGAAGCTACCAGGCAAATGTAGCCAACAAGTTGTAGAAGCATAGACTCCGCCCATTAGCATGCTGATCGCATGCCTAAGTCATTGAGTTGTTAAGTAATCTCTAATTTTGTTATCTGGTGTTTCAGGCTGCGTTCACATTACCAGGCTGAATCCGATTCTTTGCCCTAATGTGACTCAAATCAAATCTGATCTTTCCAAATCAGCCACTTTCATATGTGGTCCTAGATCGGATGCGTATCCGATCCATGGCCATGTGACCTCAATGTGACATTTTTCCACTGCGCGTGACCGTCATTCAGCGTTACCATGGCAACAGCGCCGAACAGACGTTAAAGCCTGTAAACGGTGGAAAAGCAGCTCATCTCACCTTTTTCTCCTCCGTCTGGCTCTAATAATGAAGCTGAGAGCTGATCAGAGTTAATGATCTTCTCAGCGAAGCTCGTTCTGCTCGTTAGTTTGTGCTGATGATGCAGTGATTCAGTCACGTGACGTTACGGAGCAGGAGGAGCTCATGAGGGTCAGTTCAGGCCGGTTCGTCACATTAACGACGGATTTGAGTCACTGACCTAAACGAGGCTGAACCGTGGAGTCAGAGAGGATCGGATTTGAGCAACAAGGCCTGTGATTCCTTAGCTGTTAGCAGTAGCCTGAAGTAGTTTTCACGTTCTTTACTGTAATTAAGGACAAAACCAGGCTTGATGTGTTTACCTGAGAGGCTGCTGGACTCTCAGCTCGTAATTCAGCGCTGCCTGTGTAAATAAGAGGAGCGTGTTGGCTCTCCTTCTCAGAGAGGCTCAGAGAGCTGGCCGGCCTACACACACACACACACACACACACAACCACACACACACACACACACACACACACGCTGCAGCTTATTTACGAGACACTCGGCACCTTCAGATGAACCTCAGCAGCCCAACACTCACTGCTGTCACCTACTTGTGATCTGGGGTCATGATAAGTGTGTGTGTGTGTGGGTGGGTGGGTGTGTGTGTGTGTGTGTGTGTGTGTTCAACCTTTAAACTGCAGCTTTGCTACTTATTCAGTATCCACTACTGTGTATAATTGAATATCTACTATTAATTATCTACCATATCAATCAATCAATCAATCAATCAATCAATCAATCATTCAGTCAGCCTTTATTTAAAGTTGGAGTACACTGAGTGTGACCATGAGTGATAAAATAATTCGATTGTAAAATATAATATAATATGTATAATAATAATAAATGCTCATAATAGTAAAATTTAAGAGCAAAAAAAAAATCAAATCAGATTAAACTGATAAAATTGTGAAGATAAAATAACCTTTTAAAAAAATTAATAAGTATTAAATAATAAAACATTTTCAAAAAGAATAAATATAAAATAAATAAAAAAATACAATATATTAAAAACAACAGAAAATATCAAACTCTAAATAAGTAGTCATTTAAAAGTAAAAGTTGTTAATAAAATAAATAAAACAATGATAAAAATGAAATAACTAACATATCCAAACGATACAAAACGTGAACTGGAGTCAAATATAACAGTGGCAGGCTGAGAGCAGGCGGGCAGGTGCTGAACGTTTATTAAATGCATGTCTTATTTGTTTCTACCATGAATTATTCATGAACTGCTGAATTACTCAGGACTTCATATGAGTTACTGATTATCTACTATAAATTATTCAGTAACTGCTATGAAATATTTAGCATGTACTGTGGACAGAATTCAGCCTCATTGTCACTTTCAGCGTCAAATTTAATTTTCAGCCATGCTAACAAGCACCGACACCCCACCACCACGTCAGTGTTCCTGCAGTGCTGAGAATCACCCACCACCCAAACAGTACCTGCTCTGTGAGGGTCCATGGGGGTCCTGACCATTGAAGAACAGGGTAACAGAGTATCAGAGAAACAGATGGACTACAGTCTGTAACTGTAGAACTACAGAGTGCAGCTATACAGTAAGTGGAGCTGATGAAGTGGACAGTGAGCGTAGAAACAAGGTGGTTATGGCTACTCAATGCACTTCGGTCCACATCTGAGGAAAGGCTGAGGGGGTGTTTTTCACTGAACGGTCACTTTAAGGAGTTTTTTTCTACTCGACTGTCCAGAAAGTGTCTGTTCTCTCCTTTTCTTCCGATGAAAACGTCTCAGGGCGATCAGCTCTTCTGGGAAGGCTTTCCACAACGGTTAAGAGTGTTTATGGGAATTTCTGACCGTTCTTCCAGAAGCACATTTGTGAGGTCAGACACTGATGTTGGACGAGAAGGCCTGGCTCACAGTCTCCGCTCTAATTCATCCCAAAGGTGTTCTATGGGGTTGAGGTCAGGACTCAGGACTGTGCAGGCCAGTCAAGTTCTTCCACACCAAACTGGCTCATCCACGTCTTTATGGACCTGCTTTGTGCACTGGTGCGCAGTCATGTTGGAACAGGAAGGGGCCGTCCCCAAACTGTTCCCACAAAGTTGGGAGCGTGAAATTGTCCAAAATCTCTTGGAGCTGAAGCTTTAAGAGTTCCTTTCACTGGAACTAAGGGGCCGAGCCCAACTCCTGAAAAACACCCCCACTCCATGATCCCCCCTCAACCAAACTTTACACTCAGCACAATGCAGTCAGACAAGTACCGTCTCCTGGTAACCGCCAAACCCAGACTCGTCCATCGGATTTCCAGATGGAGAAGCGTGATTGGTCACTCCAGAGAACACGTCTCCACTGCTCTAGAGTCCAGTGACGGCGCTTTACTCCACTGCATTCCACGCTTTGCATTGCGCTTGGTGATGTAAGGCTTGGATGCAGCTGCTCAGCCATGGAAACCCATTCCATGAAGCTCTCTACGCTGTTCTTGAGCTGATCTGAAGGCCACATGAAGTTTGGAGGTCTGTAGTGATTGACTCTGCAGAAAGTCGGTGACCTCTGCACACTATGCCCCTCAGCATCCGCTGACCGCTCTGTCATTTTACGTCCACCTTTTTTGCTGGTTTTGTCATTTTTTTTACATCGAAAACAGGTTCAGACTCAAACCTGTTCATACAGGACGTGCATTAAACGTATACAAAGTTTAATTACTGTGTAATTAAATATGCAATTGTTTAATTACATTATAACAGTACGCCAGAGTGACAGAATGCCTAAATTAAAGGCAGTAATGCTATGTGGATCATTTCCACACTCGGTTTACTGATCAGAGATATAGAGAGAGGCAGAACACGGTTCTGCCGTTTATGTAAGTGTGCATGGTTAATAATGTGTTATGGATCTTTTTGGGGTTAATTGCATTTGTCGTGTACGTACAAATCCATGATGGAGGTGCAGATGAGGATAGTCTCTGTATAAAGTGCCTAGTATTGGCAGTAGACCTGCCCTCTCCGGAGTGATGCAGCTCCATCCAGTACCTTTGGGTTGATTTTGAGTGGAGTCTGCAATCCAGAAGTAATCATCTACCATCAGTGCCTGACCTTGAGGTTCTGCTACGACAGTGATGACGTATATTCACACGAGCTCCTCTTTATTCTGCACAGAGAAGCAGCCGTAGACGCTGATGGTCGGGGTTGCGCCTTGGTTGATGACTTAATGGTGATAAAGCCCCTGCAGGTAGATGCTGAGCAGGGTTTGTTTTAAATTCCAGCCTAGCGCCTCATTACCTACGTATTAGGCTCCAGAGCTGGGGGCCCAGCAGCAGTCACTGAGTTCTACCATCAGACGGCTCAACGGTTGCATAATACCTGCTACCGCTGGAGGCTGGCCAGCGTCTTAAGCAGATATTGCACATGATTGCCTGTAAGTTGGAGAGATATTAGCCTCAGGGTGTTGGAAAAGAGAGAGAGAGAGAGAGAGAGAGAGAGAGGAAAGGCAGATTTACAGGCTATAGTTTCTGCCGTGATGGTGTGGCAGGCAGAAATCATAAATAGTTAATTAGCTCTTTTGCGGAGGGTTTAAATTGGTATTTTAAGGCCGGGACACACTGAAAAAATGACACCAAAATCCTGTAGAAATTGTTGTTTTCCCAATTTTTGGGGCGAATATTCCTGTGAAGGTTTACGCACCATGAACAAAATGAACACATCCTAGAAAATTTTGTCTTCAAACAATTTTGTGAAAGAATGGGTCGCTCTCAGGAGCTCAGTGAATTCCAGCGTGGTACCGTGATCGGACGCCACCTGT